>NC_064623.1:224375030-224678060 GCF_023898315.1 Schistocerca nitens
CCTTCTATAATTTGATTTTTGTGCACGTATGTTCTACACATTTGTAATTTTCTAATCACAACACTTCTCTAATTGAAACACTAATTTTTACAGAATTATATACCTTTGGAATCTTTGATTTTATCGCCACAAAATGGTACTATTTATTCGATACAATAATCTGAAATTACGTTATGGAAACTTTGAGACGGGGTAATTTTGTTCACATAAAGTTTTTTATTACGTTCATTGAAACAAAATGGGTTGAATAAAACTTATTTTGTACGTAGACTCAGGAGATGTGTAGTCAAGATTGGATGATAAAATTTAATTCGAAACCTCTGAAATAAAATGTTTACTGTTATGCGATGTACGAATGGTATTCAGATAAAAACGAGGCAGATCAAGAAAACTATGTGCACTATTTATCATTTCAAAATTGATCGCCACGCGGGCTCTCGCACTCGTTGCCAAGGTTGTTTCAAGTACGCTGCGGTAGCTGAGCCCGGCCGCCCTGCACATCTCCCGCGCAGTCCACATCTCGCCCCACGTGGTTTCCACGTGGCAACTTCTAGAGGTCATGTCAGCAGTAAATGTTCCCTAGCACTCAAGCGCCCATGAAATCAGTTCAGAAAGAGTACACACGATACGAGGAATATGTAATTCTGATGCTAAATGGACGTTTCTTTTATAGCGCTGTGGAATCTTGCAGTTACGAGCACACGCGGATAAGAAATAACGAAGGCAATATTCTGCTTTACAAATGCCGTAAAGGATCTCCTAAAAGTTATGACTGGAGGAATGAGCACCCTTTGTCCAGTGTATAAGAAAAGCCTCGCATAAAAAAGAAATGCTTCTCCATATATTTTGGTGCCCCATCTAGACTCTTAAGGAACTGGTATGTCCATCGGAATGGCGCCATCACAGGTGTCGCGTCATTACTCGGCCGGAGTCGATTTCTCTTCAAACGTCCCCTTAGAAAAATTTACGAATTACTGTGCTGGTAAACCCCTTACGTTATTTGCTTTTCAAACAGCTGAGCAGAACTGAACGTACTCATACATTTCGCTCTTTATCTATTCTGATCAACACTAAACTGACAGCCAATATTTTTAGCGCAACGCTATCTGACTTCCAATAATCCCTACAAAAGAATGGCCCTGACTAACATTAAGCTATACCTTTCACAAATCACTTACCTCACAAAAATCTTCGTTACTCGAACTACTGCAATACAGCGAGCGCCACTACTGCCAGCCAGCTAAGTAAAAGATTCAAACTGCTGAAGGCACTAACTACTGATAGGCATAGTTAGCAAATGAAAGATTTTTATAGAGGACAAACAATGTATTTACCTTAATAATGTTCAAAAATGGCTCTGAGCACTATGGGACTCAACTGCTGTGGTCATCAGTCCCCTAGAACTTAGAACTACTTAAACCTAACTAACCTAAGGACATCACACACATCCATGCCCGAGGCAGGATTCGAACCTGCGACCGTAGCAGTCGCACGGTTCCTAACTGCGCGCCTAGAACCGCGAGACCACCGCGGCCGGCATAATGTTCAAAAGTTGTTATATATATATATATATATATATATATATATATATATATATATAAAACAGTTCATGACATCCAGTCTTACAAATTTACTGTCTCTGCCCAGATCATCCGCTCTCAAAACTCCGCCATCTCACTCCCCACATCCACCACTGCTGGCGGCTCACCTGCAACTGCGCAACGCTACGCGCTGTTCACATCCAGCTGCTCAACACTACAATAGCAAACAACAATGCAAAGCAGCCACAGACTGCACACAGCACAGCGAGTGATTTTCATACAGAGCTCTACGTGGCGTTACCAATAAAAAACCTAAACAGCCTACTTACACTCTTGAAAGCATTTGATGACTTGCAACAACATACGCACTCTTCCAACATTTGTGGCATCGAGTGCTGTACTGTTCTATTAATTAATACTGAACCCCTCACGACAACCACATGTCGGACCCAGTCACTCTTGACACACTTGCTAGTGTTATTTCCCTGACAAGCAGTCGCTGTCGTTATCTCTAACGATGATGCTATGTTGGTTAGGGTGGAAGACAGCCATTTCTTAGCGTCAGATATAGTATCTCTTTTGATAACGAGAGTAGTTAAAGTATGTAACGTTATAAAAAGTCGACAGGTATTGAAATAATGCTTCTTTGTACCCACACGTGGAAATGCTACAATCACATTTACGGTCAATTCTGAAGGTCTCAAAAAAGGAAATAAATAAATAAAAATTTAAAAAACACAAAACTGAAAGTTCGAGAACGGTACAACAGAAACGTGACTGACTGGCCACTGCATTATTTTAGAAACAGAAGTCCGAGACTCTGCACCATACTAAGTGCTCCAGTGTCACCGCTTAGTCTGGAGCCAAAACATTATGCGAAATTTTACAAGTGTTCTCACACACATCTCGTTGTCACATACACTGCTGGCCAGAACGCCACTTATATATGCTTTTCATTTACATCTACACGAATGTTCTAAAACCCACCATGCAGTTTATGGCGGAAGTGCCATGTACAAATACAATCATATCCTTTCCTTTTCCACTCACAAATGGAGTGCCTGGAAAACGAGTCTATATGCCTCTGTGTGATTCCTAATTTCTCATCCTGAATACGCGCTACATTTACGTTGGTGGAAGTAGAGTTGTTCTGCAACCAGCTACAACTTCCTGGTCTCTGAAACTTCTGAATAGCTCACTGGGCCATAGCAGATTTCTTAGTAAACCAAATTAGATGGTGTCTATACATTCCGGTGTGCTGAATACAAAAATCCAGATTGAAATTGTCTCCTACCTGAGATGTGCCCGAAACAACAGGCACGACATACACAATTAAGGCGAGAACGACCATCTCATGCCTCCAGTGCAGATGCACACCACGCTCGAACTCACGGGAATTTGCGAGACGCCGATGGTAATGAGGACAATGGGCAAGCGGCGCTGCGTCAGTGGTGTGTGGTGTGAGTTGAGAATTTGGGTCTGACAGAAGGTGTGCGAGGGCAGACCGAGCTGAAACGCTGTAACTGTCTCAGGATGGCACAGCGGTCAGAGTATCTGCCTAGTAAGCAGGAGAGACAGGTTCGAACCACAGTGAAGCCCAAATTTTCAGCTTTCCTTGCTGATTTAAATAAGTGCCCACTATCAGCTAATATCAACCATTTCTTTGTGTCTCGATTCATAATGGCCGCGGGATCAAAATGTGTCTGTTCTTATGGTCATTTATATTAATATATCATCACATTTCAATGCGCTCTGGGTCAACTCGAAACTTTCAGAGCCTTTCAAAATAATGCTTCCGTTATACACATTATAAACGTTTCAGTTACAGACTTCCAATTAAATTCGTTATGCACGTACTTATTTGTTTTAAACACACCTTTCAATAAGTTATTGCACTGTAGCTGTGTATAAGTCACTGCTTTTATTAAATAATGTTATATTCACAATCAAGCATCTGTAATTATATGAAGCTGGAAAAGAACTGATACATTGTCACATTACCATTTATCCCATTCTCATCTTTTATAAATTTTAATAATGATCAGTAGCATCTTAACAGAGCGACTCCCATCTCGTTGCGAGGAAAGGCTGTTCAACTGGCACTAACCTGGTCCAGCACCTCGAAGTCTTAAAACCGTACCACAAGATCCTTCATCCACACGAAACAAATACAAAAACAGAGTATTTTACAGTATTTTTCAAAGAACACTAATTACAATTGATTGCTACTCGTAATATTCGGCACAAATACATAGAGGCATATACCATTACAGAATATCTGATGGCTGGTGAATAACTCATTTCATTTTGGGGGTTTTGATCCTGTAGTTAATATTTGTCTAAAATTCCAAAGAAATCTGGAACAAAAGTTCTACATCTACATATATACTCCGCTAGCCAAAAAGCTGTGTATGGCGGAGGGCATAATTCGCGCCAAAGTCATATTTCCTCCCCTCTGTTCCACTCGCGGATCGCGCGAGGGAAAAACGACTGTCTGAATGCCTCAGTACGAATTCTAATTTCCCTTATCTTTAAATGGTGATAATTGCGCGATTTGAAAGTTGGTGGTAATAATATATGCTTTACATCTTTCGGCGAAGATGGGATTTCGGAATTTAGTGAGCAGCCCCTTCCGTTTAGCTCGCCGTCTATCTGCAAGTGTGTCCCACTTCAAACTTTCTATGAGATTTGTAACCCTCTCGCGATGGCTAAATATACCAGTCACGAATCTTGCCACTCTTCATTGGAGCTTCTGCATCTCTTGAATCAGACCCAGCTGGTAAGGGTTCCATAAAGACCAACAATACTCTATGACTGGACGAACTAACATATTGTAAGCTATTTTCTTTGTTGAAGGACTGCATCGCTTCAGGATTCCACCAATAAACCGCAATCTAGAGTTCGCCTTGCCCGTTACTTGTGTAATCTGATCATTCCATTTGAGATCATTTTTAATAGTCACACTCAGATACTTGACGGATGTTACCGCTTCCAAAGACTGGGCATTTATTTTGTACTCGTACATTAATGGGGATTTTCGCCTTGTTATAAGCAGTAGGTTACACTTACCAATATTGAGAGATAACTGCCAGTCATTACTCCATTTATTTTCTGCAAATCCTCATTGATTTGTTCACAACGTTCGTGTGAGACTACTTAAGTTTGCTATTTGCTCACATTTGATGTTTACGCAGGAAGAGAAATATGATAGTTGGTTCAGACAATGTAACAGTCTTTCAGATGGTACTGAAGCATCTTGTTACTCTGGGAGAAACATAGCCATTGATAATTAGTGGTGGGGCTGACGCATCTGGCCAGGAATTCGCTGACTTCATCATCATAAGTTGGACGTAGTTAACTGGGAGTGTATAGTTCTGTAGCTTGAGGAGCAGCCCAGAACACATATCTGGTTGAAGGATCTAAAAAGAGACAAGTATTTTGGACTTATGTTTATTTATCTGATGGGAGATTAGGTTGGTACGGAAAAAAGTTGGTATTTGATGGAATAATTGGAATGAAGGCCACGTTAGGTTTTGGGAATGGGTAGGTGGTTTACAAAGTGCTGATGGATTCATTGAGTAAGAATGGTTTCAAAAATTTTGCTGAGAACTGATGTGAGACTGATAGGTGCATATAATGAGGACTGTAAGGGTGATTTATCAGGTATCGAGAAGAGGAGAAGTGAACGTTTTTCACTGCTCTGGGTAATAGCCCGTGTACAGGATAGCATTGTAAAGGATAGCAAGGATTTCGTGATAGGCTCCAAGACATTCCTTGAGGTGGTGGCTGGTAATTTTATCGTCACTCACCGCAGCGTTTCGCTTTTTAGTAAGTGTTTCTGTGATTTCGTCAACTGTTGGTGGTGTGCCTAGTCCAGTTCGCAGAGTGCTGTGTAAGTACTTGAAGTTTGGGGCGAGAGGTGGTGATGTTTTGTTGGTTGCATTCCTACACATACAGGTGAATCATATAATCAAAATTGGGGTAGTGTGGGACAGCGAATGTGTTGTCTAGGTATGATGTAAGGTGGTTGGCTTTGCAGAGGTTGTCTGAAAGTTATCTATTTTATGCAGGATGGAATAGGTGGGAGTGGCATTGTTTCTGTAGAGTCTATGGTATGCTTTACAATGGTTTGTAGAGTTTATGGGTGCTTCGTTTAGTTCAGTGCATGTCATATGCCTGTCCTGACGTCGTTTTGGTTCTAAATAACTTTGAAAATGTTGCTGGAGCTGCTGGTGGCATATGAGCATCTCCCACTGACGAGTACATGTGCATTGGTATTCTCGGCGTGGGGCAAGAATACATGAAAGCGATCTGTCGTAGTAGAGAGTTTGGAATGGGATAGGCTGGGAAGTGGCATCTAAGACAGTGTGTTGCAGGAGGTCAGCCTCACTGTGGATGCTGTCAGGATTTAGAAGTTGGGAATCATGGATTTCTACTATGTTATAAATTTGGGCACGGAATGCATTCAAGTCTGCACAGGAATAATCCTGGATACACCACGGTGGATAGTTATGAGTGGTGTGGGTTGTGACTGGTACACAATATGAGACCTGGAGAAGGACAGGTACGTAATTACTTAATTACTCCTAGTTGGATCGAGGACTTCTACTGTGGTGCACCTCAAGAGGTTGGGGGACATAATAACGCCATAAGGGGTGGTATCTGTGTTAGGACAGGTATGGACAGGGATATGAATATCTTGGCTATTAAGGATGTTGATATATTGATAAACTGACGCCACCACCGTTTTTCAGAGGGTCTGTGGGAGTGAAGGCTAAGGTTAGCTGTGAATATGTATGTGACATGAGCCAGAGCATTGTAAGGGATGGCATGGTTAGGGCGGATTTAGATGCTGGCAAGGGTTAATGTGAGTTTTGGGAGAAAGATGCTGAGGATGAGGTGTTCAGATGGATCGTTTAGGATCGGTTGGGGTGTAGAGGGTACTTTGGGGATGGGCGATGGCTCCTTGACCACAGGCAATAGGATAAGCATTATCAGTGTAATGTAGGATGTAAAGGGACATTTGTATGGAATGGTGGGGCTGGAGAAAAGTTTCGTTGAGAAGAAAGGTATGGATTTTGTGTTGTTGGACAGTATGAGTAAGAAGATGTGAGAGGTCACCTTGGAGTTGGGATGTATAGGCAACATATTCGTTCATGGTAACCTTCCCTCCAAAAGAAAGAATGATTTGCAGGAGGGAATAAGGATTGCCAGTTTTAATTATGATGGTATCTCTCCTAGGGAAGTACTGCTGGATTTGCATTGTTGGTATGTGGCGATAAATATGAGTTAGGAGTGACTTTGAACTGAGAAATTTGGGGTCACACCTGCTGAGCAAAAAGGAATAGGAACATACTTGTGTTGCTGTTTTCAGATAATTTCGGCCTGCATGTCATCAGTATCTGGGAGAGTTAACTGCGTCCTTTTAGTTTCACCCTGTTGATCAACAGTGCTCGACCTTTTGTTAGCTTCATTGATAGCTTTTCGTTGGTTGTGGAAGGGAGGTTTTTGAATAACTGGGGATAGGGAATATTTACTGCTGGTATCGATACATGCGTCATAACTTGTGTTGTTGCTGGCAGTATTGGAGCTGCTCCTGGCGATGGTGTCGATTACATGACTGGTGCTGTGAGATTTGGCGGTGATGGTGATGGTGCTGTGTCCTGGGAGGTCGGCAGCGTCGTTGGTGGTGCTGGAGTGTTGTTAACAGGTCATGCGGACATTTGACAAGTAGTTGTTGCTCATATTGTTGTGCAGGTAGCAGTCAGTGGTGTGTAGATTGCGGCTGAATATGTTGTGGCAGCAGTTCTGGGTGTCCAGCCACAACAGAAGATGCTGACCTCGCGGTGACGGTTTTGTGAACACTTCTGGCGGTGGGTGTTATGGCGGTGGTGCCAGTCCAATGCGATAACACGGTGGTTATGACTAACAGATTCCAAATGTAGAAGAGTAGTTTCTAATGAGTCCCTCACTGTGAGATAAGGAACATCATCACTTGCTGTGAGCACATTTGTTACTTTGATGTATGAATCGCCATGGAATATTAGAATGAGTCACCAACAGATGGCTGCATTGTAGAGAACGCGTCTTAGCGCCACAAGTAATGGCTGCACTGTAACATCAAGGAAGTTTGGTCTGTGTACCACGATCTCGTACTGCCACCAGTAGGTTGATCAATGGCTTAAAAAAAAAAAGAACAACAGAATCGTAAATTAATTATTTTGTGCATCTAAGACATTTAAATAATGCTAGAAATCTGCAAAATACATCAGCAGCGCGAAAAATGTGATGGTTACATAACTAGTTGAAGGGAAGTTCGATGGCCAGAGTGGCCGTGCGGCTCTAGGCGCTACAGTCTGGAACCGAGCAACCGCTATGGTCGCAGGTTCGAATCCTGCCTTGGGCATGGATGTGTGTGATGTCCTTAGGTCAGTTAGGTTTAATTAGTTCTAAGTTCTAGGGGACTGATGACCTCAGAAGTAAAGTCGCATAGTGCTCAGAGCCAAGGGAAGTTCGATTTTCATTCCACGACTTAATGCTGCCACTGATAAAATGCTGCACACTTAAAAATGCAACAGAGTTGTAAATTAAGCATTTTCCACATCTAAAATATCGAAAGGTTTCGAAAATTGCCTTCAAAATACGTCTGCAACGCGAAATGTGCAATGTCTGCATAGATTGTTGAGGCTAATACTCGAAAAATGCTGTAGGACTCAAATCAATTAATGTCATGTCACAACATTGCAAAAAAAACAATGCAATGTAAAAGAAAGTGCGAATTAATTTCCACATATACATGTGTAAACCAAATTAATGCAGTAAGTGGGTACGTTGAGCACAGTTGCAGATTATTTAATGATGTTCTTCCTTTTCTTATAAACAGTTATTTTTTATAAACAGTTATTTCTTATAAACAGTTATTTCTTATAAACAGTTATTTCTTATAAACAGTTAATTTCTTATAAACAGTTATTTTCTTATAAACAGTTACTTTCTTATAAACAGCTAGGTTGCACACACGTCACTTACTTACTAAATTTTTTTATAAACAGATGCAAGCTATAAAAAATAAAAATTTTCAACTAAAATTCTGCAGGTACACATAAAACTCCACATTATGAAATTCGTCATCATTACTTTTAGTTCTTTTGATACCTTTATATTTTAGTTCAATTTCACCATGTTTAAAAAATTGGAAGTCCCAGTTATGTATTATTTTGTTGAACCTTTCTGGCAAAATAATTTTAAATTTATTATCGAGCTCAAGAGAAATTTTCTCACCATATCAATTTTTTAAACGTTCACAATCAGTAATATAATAACATTCATTTACCTCTAGCTCACTAATCTTTTTAAACAGATTAGAACAGCTTGGATTATTGAACTTCTTCAGTAGAGTGTCCACTTATATAGAACAAAGTTTTAATAATCTTTTAAATGTTTTATATTTATAAGTATGATTAATGTATGGGATGAATTTCAGTTTGACATCATTGTCGAAAGAAGTAATAATCCAAGAGAGAAATAAGTTGAGTGTAATATTCGCAAAGAATATTTTAAAGAATCATTAATTATAGAACACTTAAGAAGTCAGGTTCATACTAAATGTGTTAGTGCACTAAAGAGAGTTTACAGAGAAGAATACAAAAAGTACTTTGATAACTGTGAGGAAACTGATATAGAAATATGGCAGGAAATAGAAAATTCCGATTCTCTCTTTTCTATAACTGTAAAGCAAATAGTGAATTCTAATTTGCCAATTAATAATTTACCTACAACATTACATTAAAGCCTATTCGTTATTCTTAAAAGTTTATCACTCTATAACCAAAACGTTAGACAACGTAGAATACAACGAAATGCAACTAACTAATTTATTCTATTTGTATAAGGAATGTGGTATGAATTTTTTGTTTACATTAGAAGATATAGATAATTTTTAATAACCATAAAGCACTGTATCATAATTTTCTAGAACAATTCTTTTATCATACTGAAATGAAAATTCTTTCTTAACCTATTTGTTAACTAGATTTTTAGTATCAACATCTCTTGTTATCTGATTGTACTCTAGTTGTATCTCTTCTTTAACTTCACTTTCTGTTACCCTTATCTTCGATTCACCATTCAACTTATGAATATTCTTGTAATTTAATGTGAAGCCTTTTACCTTCATTTCTGTTTTCCATCATTTTTCTCATAATAATAACTTCTGGGACCTGTCGAAGCCCAATCTGTAATCCAATTATTTCCTAATTCGTTAGTCCATTCACCTAACATACAACCTGTTTCCACAGTATTTTTACCATTATCAATATATATGACAGAATCAGTATTAAAATATGAAACAGATTCTCCTAGTTTATCTAACATATCATACAATCTAAGCCTTGCATGTGATGTAGCGAATGCCGCTATGAAAATATTAGTACCTGCATTATTTTCCATGTAATAATCCTTGAAATTGTACCTCATCTGAACCATCTGTTCTGTAATAAAATATACATCTAAGTTATCTAATCGATCATCCAGTAATATAAAATCGTTGCAAATCTGTCATATATGCTGATTGACTCATATTTTGCCTTTTCCAAATTTGCCCCATAATGAATTAAGACATATCTTAGCAACAGCTCGTTTTCCAGGATTTTCCTTTATTCCATCATGATCTAAGTCAATATCCATCTTCTCTTTAACTGTTTTGATATATTCTTGATCACTTTCAAACTTTTGTGAACTAGTTTCTAATTTTATTTTCATAAAGTGTTTCACATAATTTTTAAACAGCATATTGCTTTTATTTTTAAAATCCCAAACTTCATACACATCCAAAACTCTATATCCTTTTTCTACAGCTTTCTTCACTTCGTCATTTGTTCAAGTTCCAATAAAACTTCTTTTGTCATCACTGTGACTGCATTTACTTATTTGTTCTTCTGCACTTTTGACACACAAAGGAAACAATATTTTTTTCATTTTTATCGATTTGCATACGTACAGGTACAACAGGATGATACAACCCCTAGGAGCCAATACTTTACATTTTATTAAGCCATACCAATCTGCAGAATAATATCTTGGTCTATATGTTTTTCTTTCATGTTGTTCAAGATAATAATCACAATATTGCACAGTAGGATAAAGAGTACATACATCAATATATTTTTTGAGCTAATACCATCTGCTTTAGCTCTTAATTTTATTGCATTTGTTTATCCACCATAAAATGCGTCTCTTGGATTCAATGGTTCAATAACTTCTGGTAACTACTTTAATATCTTAAGCGTTTTATACTCTGTTGTGTTCAATGAATCACATTCCCACATTTCTGCTAAATTGTATCCAGCGTTTCTTATTTCTGCACTTCTTTTAAAAGTCTTTTGATAAAGATTGTCCATCGTTTCCTTATTTTTTATTGTTAATCGTTTCACTTTTGAAACATGGATTCTTTACTATAATGTACTTTCTGTTCTTTATCCAATACTGCAATTGTATTTTCTGGTAAATATTTCGATCTGTAAATTGTTATACAAACGCCAGCATTAGTTAAATAACAGAATGAATCAGTTTTATCAATTTCCAGAAATTGTTTTCTTAATTCCAAGCAACCTCTTCTTAATATGTCTACATCAGAATTACAGTACTCGTTAATTTCTTTTTTCATATTGAACACATAATTTTCTTTAACTCTAGAGCTGTGCCATTGAAGAAATGCTTCTCTATTTTTTGGCTTCATAGTGTCAACACAGTAAAATTCAGTATCAGGAATTGGTTATATGTAGTTTTCATTTTCTGGCTTATTGAATAAATGTATAAAGTAGCCTTTCTTCAATTCTTTCAAATCAAAAGTTTTTGGAAAACTAATAAGTGGACCTTGTACAAATCTTCTACTATCTATAATTTTTATACCTAACTGTGTGATCTCCAATAACATTAGTTTAGTTCACATGTAGATGGTATATGGCCTTATTGTATTTTGAACACACTGCTTCAAAATAAATTGGGAATCATAACCTTTTGCATAGTGACCTATGAATGTGTGATATCATCCACCTACAGAATTCATCATTTGTCTTAAATTTATAAACAGTATCCCCTATAAAATTGTGGACAATTATAAGATTTGGAATGTGTGTTCCAGTTTCTTGGGTTGCTTCATAATCAAACCACATGTATCTTTCAGTATAGGTACAATTCACTTTCTTTGGAAGGCCTTTCTTACAAAATTTATACTCTTTACCACCAACTAATTTATTACACACGAAGCACTGGTAAATATAAAAATCTTTGAATTCTCCATTAACATAACAACCTTCTTTATTACAATTTGGGCAACCTTGCACTACAAATTCTTCACTAAATTTTCTTTCACAGATACGAACTTTTTGCAATACAGGTTCCATATAACATTTATGATTTCCAATTTCCATTATTTGTTTACAATTTCTGCAAAGTTCAAAGTCACATTTATGTTCTTTAGATCATAAACAAATCTTCTTATATCCTACACACTTGTATCGCAAACGTGTTGGTGATTGTTGAAGCATTCTTCATTATAACAGTACCTATTGCATTTTTCACAATAAATTTTATTTTCATCACTTTCATGCTCTGGACTGTTGCATAATGTGCACACTTTTCGCTCTATTTTACATATGTGAGCATCCTTGTTGTTATATGGCTTGTTGCATTTATTACAGAAGTATACTGATCCCAAGAAAGCAGTCATACTGTTAATTACATCGAAGTGGTTGTAACCTTTGTACAGATAAATCTTCATTTCTTTCTCAGCACCATTATAGATAACAGCATTGAAATGTTCAGCACATACAACATTTATTTGGATATTCAACAATTCTTCAACATTTTTAATATCATCTAACGTAAATCCTTCTTCGTTGTATTTACCCAACTGATAACATAATAGATCAGTTAACTCTTTCTGTAATTTGTATTTAACTCCTTCTCTAATTTTCTTAATCTCGTTTGTAGTTAGCTACAATTACAGCTCTAGGACAGCACAGATTATCATCATTTTTATTTCTTGTAATGTATCTCTTTGCCTTTTTGTCTTCAACTAGATTTATTATTTTTTTACCTTTACCACCTCTAGGAATCGCTAACATCTGAATATTAAACGATGTTTCTGCTATTTCAGCAGTTTCATCTGATGTTAAGATATCCCTTATTTTATTCCACAAAACTTTAACAGACACTCGAGTATTATTCGATGCATTATAACCTGTAGAAATTGGATAAAACATTTTTTGGTTATTGACTGTTATATTCAGCTTATCTCCTTTTCTGAAATTAGTCTGCTTTTTAGCTACATTTACCATGGCATTGAGTGCATTCGTTATGTAATCTGTTTTCTCATTAACAGTGTCGAGTTTAGCAATGTTAGCACCGTTAAAGACAATTTTATTGTCAACAGACCAAGCTTTAAATTTTTCATTAAATCTAGATCTAATTTCTTTAATCTCAAATAAATGCATTTCACATGGCTCAGCCTCCTTTTCTTTATCAAATATTTTACTACTAAATGGGTAAATTTGATCTAACCTTACTATTTTTTCCTCTCTTGGTGGACAGGGCTTCCCAATAATATCATCATCAAATCTGTAAAAGTAATTTATATTCGGTATACTCTTAGGTCCTAATCTAGTTTTTTCAAATACATCTGTATGAAATTTAAACTCTTGTAATACAACGGCAATAATTAACTCTGATTTCTTTAATGTACTGTGTTCTTTAACACCAAGATTTTTATCTTTAGCTTAAGTTCACTTACTTTCAATTTTTCGAGAGTTCTTGTGGGAAGAGGCAAATTATTTCAAATAATTAAGACAATAAGGTCATCCTTTCTAAATGCACTATTTCCTTGTAAATTATTGTTGTTTGAGTTTACATATTGTCAGATTTTCATCGGGAGGCAATGTGTGGAGCTGTGGACGTCAAAAAATGAGGTACGAACGGAGAAATCGGAACTTTTCCGACATATCATTCGAGTCCAGTAGAGGTGTGATAGCGGCGGAATCAACCAGAAACATTTGCGCCGTATACGAGAATAATGCCACTGGACAGAGCACGGCAACAACACGATTTTCTCGTTTTAAGGAGCATTTTTTTGATATTAGGTACTCTGCACCTTTAGGAAGACTCAAGGGGTTTGATGAACAGCATTTAAAAGCATTAATCGATTGCGATCCACGTCATTGCTCCGAGAACTGGCAAATGTGATGAATATGGTCATTCTAGCATCGTGCGAAATTTGCATGCAATGGCTACCGCATGCTGTAACCCAAAATCACAAAAATCAGCAAGTGGCCATATGCGTATCCGTGTTTGCTGGTCATCAGTTGGCTCTCAAACAACACCGACGATTCCTACCTGTTCCGTTACGGGTGTAACCAGCACTGTTGACATTTACTGTCAACAATTGAGACGTCTCGCAGACACAGTACATGATCAACGAGCAGAAACACTGCGTCAAGTGATGCTACTCCACGATAACGCCCACTGAATTCCGCTAGACCGTCAGAAAGTACTATGGAGGAGCTGGGCTGGAAAGCCATTCCCCACGCACCTTGTTCACTTGATCTTGCGCCCTCAGAATTTGACCTTTTCCGCTCTGTACGAAAATACTTTTAAGGAACTTGTTTTCCGGATGAAAATACGCTCGTGACACGGCTCGACGAGTTCTTACCCTCAAAACCACCTGATTTTTACAGTAGCCGAAATTAAACGGTAGCTCATTGTTGGTAGACTGTTGTAAATAGTGAAGGAGACTTTGTTATTGATGACTAAATTCCCTGTTATGTGTATTTGTTGTGTTTATTAAACCTATGGAAAAACGGTATGAACTTATGCTCCTAGCTAATTTAATATATGATCTCTAATATTTTGGAACCTGTGGTTTTTTGAAATGATAGCAGAACTTAACGGACAGCGTGTATATCAACTTACCGTTGCTGGAACTGCACGACTTGTTGTGGCACGATGCCTCCTCGGATAGCGGCAGGTAGCGGCACGGAGTTCATAGCGCATCTACAAAGTGACACGTACAGTGCCGCTGAGTGCGGCTCGCCATCCAGGCGGCGGTGACGGTATACACATAAGGTGTGTATACAAGGCTACGAGGCGACGCGCTGGCGGGCAACCCCAGCAGCAGAGGCAGTGCCTCAACGGCAAGAGCCATGGCTACACGCCTCCTGTCTGCACTGACATCTGCCCTGCTGCTGGTTTTGGCGGAAAGAAGTGAGTGTACTTGTAGTGAATATATTTCGCAGCGAAATATATTCACTATTGTTTTACTACAATCTTTTTCACAGATGTTATCTTCATTGCCAACCGTTAACCTGTCATCATTTAATTTATGTTCTTTTCTGCTGAATAGTTTGCAATGGCCTACTACGATTTCCTGCCAAACTGCTAATCTCGGAGCACAATGTACATACAGCATCCTCAGTTATGTTCTGTATATGAGGTTTGTTCGAAGTGTATTGGGAATTTTTAACTTCGAGGGTTGTATTAGTCCGACTGTCGCGATTTTCCGTTGCTGGTTTGGGAAATATGCCTGAAACGTATCTGAACACTGTCAGCATATTCAACGTTTAGTCTGTGGTCAGTTGTCAGAAGTTTACATGTGTTTGCGTACGAATGACAATTATTGATTTAAGTTCCAAATGAATTATAGTATTAGTGTTATATTTTGCTATAAAACTGGAATACAATGTAACATAATTTGTGGAACATTGCTTTTGGTGTGTCTGCTATTAGTGAAGCAAAGATGGCCGTGAGAAACTTGAATGTAACGAACGTTCTGGGAGAACCAGCACATCAACAACCGACGACAACGTGGAAAAAGTGGAAGGAATACTTATCAACAATCGCCGAATATCAATCAGAGAAGTTGCTGATGATGAAACGAGATGATAGCACGTAGCTGGAAGGCACACTGAAATATCTGAGGATCACTACGTACCTCCTTGGCTGGCCACTCCACCCTTTTGTTCCCTTTAATTCCCATGAGCCCTGGCACCACCCCCTTCCCTAGTCTGTATAGGTGGAGGAGGGCATCCTCGATATTCTGGACTACTTTATCTGCCTTGTAGAGAGTGGTGGGCACTCAAGGGTTCGAACGCCCAAGGAATTTATCACTCCCAACATGTGAGTATCTCAAATCGTAAATGATTCCCCGTTGAAGACACTTAAGTCTGGACGCAGTCGTTTCTTGGGGAGCCCATGCACTTATCGAAAGCGACAGCCGAGTATTGTGGAGGACGGTTGTAAACTATCGAAAAACTTCAGTGGAATGGGATCACTCACGAGTTCCAAAATGCTACCAGCAGCCCATCTAACACAAACACCATGTGCAGTGAATTAGAAAAAATGAGGCACAACGTTTGAGCAGCTCCTTGTGCGCCAGACACTACTGTAGTTAAGTACTATGCGACACTTGAAGTGCTGCAAAGAGTTTGCCACCGGCCAGTAGATGGGTGAAACGAGTGATGAAAAGTAATGAATCACGCTGTACCCTGTAGCAATCCAATGGAGGGGTTTGAGTTTCGCAAAATCTTGGAGAATATTACCTACTATCTTGCGTAGTGCTGGCAGTGAACTACGAAATGGATGGTGTTACAACATCAACTTGTACATTTACATAGACAGGGTGGTCGGAAATGCCCGTAACGAACTTCTAGGACATGTAGAGGGTAGTGAGTACAGAACAGTTTGAATAGGAACCCATGTCCAGAATCGTATCGTTTCCGTTCTACGACAGTTTCAATGCAGATGATTATCTCATCCACGTCTGCATGAGGAATGTACATAGGCTTGACCCAGTACAATTGTTGCAATCCATTTGAAAAGAATACTGACTCGTTCCGTTATTACTTACGCATTTGCATTACAACTTCTACCTTATGGTTTACATTAGTCGACAACAACAAGAACCCGGCACCTACAGCACCAGCCGCAACGTACCGATGCATTACAACAGCGGCTCGATGTGGCGACCTCCAACGTTGTTGCACACACTGTACCTCCGAAGCATGTTCTGGTACACTCTCTCCATCCCACCTGGTGTCTCTTCAATGTCTGGTGCAGCGGCCAGAACTAGTGTCAGCAGATCGTCCTCTGTCTCTACAGGTGTCTCATAAATTAGGCTCTTCATACGACCCCACAAGAAGTAGTCCATAGGGGTTAAATCCGGTGATCGTGGCGACTACGCGGTTGGACCACAACGGCCTATCCATCTTTCACCTTAAACCGTCAGCTGGATGTCTCCGGACAGCCAGTGAAACGTGAGGTGGTGCTCCATCATGCTGAAACCACATTTCCTGACGGGCATTCAATGGCACAGCTTCCAAGAACGGGTCCATTACGTGTCGTAGGAAGATTAAGTATGCGGGACCCATGAGCTTGGATAGAAGGAGGTATGGTCCAATCACATGACCGTCCAGAATACCTGCGCACACGTTAATTCCAAACCTGTCTTGAAATCCCTGAAAATGAGGGTTTTCGTCCGCCCAGACATGGGTATCTCGAGCATTCAGAACACAATCCCTTGTGAACCTACATTCATCTGTGAAGAGAAATCGACGTGGAAACAGGGACGGTGCAGGAACCATGTGCAGAAGGCGACGAGTTGTGGAAAGTCTGCTGGACCCGTAGAGTGTACCCTTTGTAAGTGGTACGGATGTAATTGTTGCTCATGCAGGACGTCCATGACGATACTGTAGCTAACAGCCACTGCACGCGCAATTGTTTGTGAACTCGTTGGCGGGCTATCTTCAATGCAACGCAGTACGCCGTCTTCAAATTCGGGAGTGCGGCGCCGCCGTCGAGCACCACAGTCCTGCCTCCTCACGGTGAAGGTACCCGTTTCTCGTAGCCGTTGTGTAACTTGGGCACACAGCTTGTGCGATGGAGTGTGACGGCGTGGAAAACGTTCGTGATACAGCCGACTAGCAGCTCTTCCGTTACCTCCAAACTCGCCATACACAAAGAGCATGTCTGTGTATTCCGCAAACGTGTACTACACCATGTTTCCTCTATCGGTGATGCACAGGCATTGAGTCGGTCTCACAGCAAAGCGGACAATAAGTGACATCTGGGGATCGTTTGAAGTAGTACACGTCATCGTGTCTGCCCTGTTGCATACCAGGACAGGGAACTCTGAGACGTTTCTCTTGCCCTAAGCAGACGTTGATGATCTACACATCTGAATTGAAACTGTTGTAGAATGGAAACGATACGATTCCGGACATGTGTTCGTATTCACAATGTTCTGTACTCACTACCCTCTACATGTCCTAGAAGTCTGTAATGGGAATTTCCGACTACCCTGTATACTCAACAAAGCTACTGTATAGTGAATGGCGGAGGGTATCATGTGCCACTACTAGTCTTCTCCTTTCCCATTCCACTCGCAAACAGAGCGAGCTAGAAACGACTCTCTATATCCCTCCATATGAGACTAGTAAGGCGAAGGGGACATTGTGCATTGTTGCCAAGTTTATTCGAGATGGCTGATCCAAGATTATGGCCATAGTTGTGGCAATGTCTCATTGATGTCATGGAAGGAAGTTCAATTTTTGCGGGAAAATAGGTGAAATGGGCTACCTCCACTAACCTAACTCCCCCCCCCCCATTCCCTTCTCTTCTCCACCCTCCCCACGCCTTCTTCTCCATCGCCATCTGGAGGGTAAAGGACTCAGACTGTGCTGGGCTGCTGGGTAGGGCATACATAAGTCTTTATTTTGTGTGCATTGTTTATTTAAACAATCTGAGTTGTCAAAGACAGTAACTGTATCCAGTGTGTTCACCATGAAGGCCATTGACCTAGTTCACAATACCGCCACCAGAGAGCGCTGTTGACTCTCCCCCTTCCCCCTCCTTTGATGTAATACAAGATGGCGGTCTGGGGAAAAATGGCAGGAAAAGAAGTCAGTCTGTGTCCAGCTGATGGACTGGGAGGACGAACATAATCGTTTACTGTGTTCAGTGGATGAGACGTCTGCTGGCCACTGTGACTGAGAGGTTCTAGGCGCTTCAGTCCGGAACTGCGCTGCTGCTAGGGTCGTAGGTCCGAATCCTGCCTCGGGCGTGGATGTGTGTCATGACCTTAGGTTAGTTAGGTTTAAGTATTTTTAAGTCTAGGGGACTCTAAGCACTATAGGTCTTAACGTCTGAGGTCATCAGTCCCCTAGAACTTAGAAGTACTTAAACCTGACTAACTTAAGGACATCATACACATCCATGCTAGAGGCAGGATTCGAACCTGCGATCGTAGCAACAGCGTGGTTCCAGACTGAAGCTCCTAGAACCGCTCGGCTACAACGGCTGGCTCTAGGGGACTGATCACCTCTTATGTTAAGTCCCATAGTGCTTAGAGCCATTTGAACCATTTTTGATGAGACGTCTGTGCAGGAGATGGAGATGTTTAATGAGTGTATTAGCTGTAATCATGCAGCTGAGGACCATATCGATAGGCATCTGCACAGTGTCTGGAAAGCAATGACAATTGGTGAAAATGAATACGCTTCACCAAATGGTGAAGATGCAGCAGGATGGGACTGATTTCACTTCAGAACTCATGCTGTTAAATGCTTCAACTGTAACTGTAGATCATTCAATAAAAGTGCAGCCAATCTTCCAAAGTGCAAGAGGCAAGACGTTCACCCCAGAGACACCGCGTCCACGGCACTGACGAGTAGTAGCTGCAGCGGTGGCTGCGTACTTCCTGTCGCGTTGGAAATACCCGCAGCCATCCTCCTTCCCATCCTCGGCGCACGAGCACGAACACGAACTGCTTCAGCAGTTATTAAATCTGTGGTTTACACAATGTGCGGAATACTGTCACATACATAACTTGAATATCTCACGGCAACTGAATGCACTACTGCACAAAGAGAGAGAGAGCGCTTTTCAGATGATGGAAGAATATTTGAACAATTTGCTATGTGATTACATTCTTTGTTCCGAGGAATACCACCACCACCACACTTCAACACAGACTCTAAAAAGAGCGTGGCACAGTTGCAAACCGTCCCTGAGACACTCCGTGTGCTTTTCTGGAAATACCCTTGTCTCTGAGCACAAGCTGCTTCAGGAGCTACTAAATCCAACTGAATATGTCTCAAAATACTCTTTCGAAAAGATCGCTGCACAGTAGTTTACTTCAATTTTGCAATGTATACCGCCACACTTGTACACTGACTCTAGAGAGATCGTGGCACACTTGTGAAACCTCCCACAGACTCTCCGCAGACACCGAGCGAGGTGCCGCAGTGGTTAGCACACTGGACTTGCATTCGGGAGGACGACGGTTCAATCCCGCGTCCGGCCCTCCTGATTCACGTTTTCCGTGACTTCCCTAAATCGCTCCAGGCAAATGCCGGGGACGGTTCCTTTGAACGGGCACTACCGAATTCCTTCGCCATAATCCGATGAGACCGATGACCTCGCTCTTTGGTCTCCTCTCCCAAACAACCCAACCCAACCCCACTCCGCAGCGCCTAGTTTATATTTTTTGCTGGAGTCAGGGACGTTATTTTCCTCACCTCTCGAAGTACGCAATGGTGGCTAAGCACAGACGAGAAAATCAGTGCAATTACACGAACAGAGCTCGAAGCGCTGTCCCACAGACGAAAAAACTGGCTGGAATTTTCGGTGAATCTTCGATGTCCTACAGCTACTGATGTGGAAATGCTGTGAAACCAAAATGATGCATCAGGAACAGCATCCCGCCTGACTGAACCAGAGCAGGATGGTGTGCTTGGACTCGTCTCTGAACACTCGAACAAAGAAGACATCACGTGACTCTCAGACATCACAGTACTCTCTGCAGAACCAGTCTGTAGAGGAACGTGCTGCAAACCAATGAGTAACTAAAACTTATTTCGTGTGTGAAGATTTTTACACCAAAACTCGAAAATAGAGGAAAACGGTAACGCCACTCGTATTTTTTAACGAATACCGATGTCAATGACATAACAGATTCCAAATGATCCTTCTACTTTACAAAGTCAACTAAGGTGTTTCTCAGGTCTAGAAAAACAGCAAACGTCTCCTCCATCTGTCTTTCACCGTCTAGATGCACACAACACACACCACAATAGATGTTCTCTCAACCAAATAAAGATGGGAAGTTTGTGGAAGCAGTCAACTCGAAAATTTACATTCGAGTGAATCATTGTTCTGTGCAAACACATGCCTATATTGAATCTACTCAAATTTCCACAGAGAAAACGCGCAATCATAAAGGCTACATAATACATACTGTGTATTAGTGCGCTATTCAGCCGCCTAGAGAGCGACACGGTTAAGTCAGGCGCTTTCCTGTATCCCAGACGGCCTCTCTAGTTCGGATGGCATACGCCGTAAGCCGGAAATCCCAGCCACAGGCCACCGATGCCACGTGCCCTGCACCCCAGGCACAATCGTCCTAGGACACCAGCAACATATATTTTATCACTGTAATTACATTTATATATTATGATTTCAGTCTCAATTTGATGACATTCGAAAACGAATGAAGTATGAGAAATACCCCCTCCTGACGACTATGGCTCTGGAAATATGATAATTTCTATCCTTCTTATGACTGGACATAATTCTCCACGTAAAAAAAAATCCTTCATTCAATTACAGCTATCGCAATTTTTCCCATAAAATTGATAACTTCCTTATGATAGGACAAAGTCATTTTCTTTGCACATATCAGAACACTGACCACAGTAAACATATTTTATAAACCTGCTGGTTGCAGTGAACCTATCACACAACCCCTACTAAGTCTAATGCATCTGCAATAACTGAGTGCTATTGACACCAAACGATATTGACCGTAAATCCGAGGTGGATGGACATGTCCCATTTGTTCTTCTTGGGAGTGGTACCATTTTGTCTTAGGAAGAGAGACATAATCGTCTTATAAGTTGGCAGTTATAAAAAATATGATCGCAGTGCTTATGTTACTCTCAACCTGCATAAAAGGGATCTTGGTTCCACCAGTACATATAAGTAACGCTGACGATATCCACGTTAAAAACTGTATGAGCATGGTAAATCGAGATATGGTGTTGCCAGCAAATGCAACTCTGCAACACTGAATAAAGACGGTGATTGCGGGGGAGTATTAAGAGACTAAAACTGCGGGTGCACGTCGCCAGAGGTGTAAGCTCGTAATAAAATCACCCAATTTAGGAAGTGATTCAGGTAAGGAATGCGGCATTAAGCTGGTATTTGCAACTCCCTGATGCCGCCGGTAGATATTTCTCCAGTATTTGTAACATATTCTATGTTAATGCCAGGTCACAGGATCTGCAATATATCCACAGCGTCTTAGAGGAGGGAGGATGATGGTTGATGGAATCCATTATTTCCATTCAATCGTATACATGTGTTGGATGCTTGGAGACGTCTTTTAATCATTACAGCCACTAGTGAATCATATTCATGACACTCTCTTATGTCTCGAACCGAGTCGCCTATTTCGAACCGTCTTCTACAGTAAAACTCCATCATGATTTTATACAGTACCTCTGCAACTGGTAACTGGTCCTCAGTCTTTGCCCCGCCATCCGTGCAGCTTTGTCCCTGTGATGTTCCCCATTTAACATGGAACTGAGCAGAAGTCAGAGAGCGCTATGTCTACCACCTGTGTAGAAACTGGGTAGGCTGTGTAAATGTGACAGCACCGTGTTTTGAACACTCGGTGTGAATTGGGAACCTGTTGTCGTAGTTCTACCAACCGTGTACATTGTGTGAGGCCAACACCAAATGAAACTTTCTCCTGCAAGACGGGGTGGTAGGAAAGACAGTACATACACTTACAGTAACTGGAAGAGGGACAAGAGTTTAGCTACTGCACTGCGATGTGTTTCCAAGCTACATACAGTTTGAAAGAGATCTGTGTACCTCACAGTGCATTCACGTTTGTTACCCAATCATTCTCTCTCCATAATTATCATTTTTTACCATCCTACAGAGAAAAACTATGAACAATGAAAGCACCACTAACGTCATCCGACAGAGAACGCGATATATGTCGAAAATAAATAGTCTGTGTGGTGTCACCGCAAGACACCACACTTGCTAGGTGGTAGCCTTTAAATCGGCCGCGGTCCGTTAGTATATGTCGGACCCGCGTGTCGCCACTATCAGTGATTGCAGACCGAGCGCCGCCACACGGCAGGTCTAGAGAGACTTCCTAGCACTCGCCCCAGTTGTTCAACCGACTTTGCTAGCGATAGTTCACTGACAAAATACGCTCTCATTTGCCGAGACGATAGTTAGCATAGCCTTCAGCTACGTCAATTGCTACGACCTAGCAAGGCGCCATTACCAGTTACTGTTGATACTGAGTCATGTACAGTCAAGAGCGACGCTCATCATTAATGGATTAAAGTATTCCACCAGCTACGTCCGTTTTTCTAAAGTCTAATTTCCTTGTCCTGTTCCAGACCTCACGCCAGCCTGCGTGAGCTAAAACGCATGCCTTTCGGCTTCCTCTAATAATACGGTGTTGGCTCTCCTGCCAACCCACAACAGTCTGTATGCAGGCATCGAGCATATGTGGCGATCCTATTAAATACACAGGTATTGGTCCACTGGTGGAGGTGACCAGTAATCAAAGTCACCTGCACACACCAGTGTGAAGCTTCATCGCCTGTACTATAGGGGGACCATATCCCGCAGTATATCAGCACCAAGAGAGGCTCCCCGTTTTGTTTATATATATTTTTCACGTCCAAGCAGTGTATGACTACAGCTTTTTACATCTCCATATATTTTTTCCCAGCATGACTTCGATGTCTCTGTCAGGATCTAAGCTGCCATTAACACATTTCGATTCACTGGCTCCCACAGAAAAGTGGATATCACACAGCGTAAATTATGCTGCTGCTCCCTAAACACACACACAATGATTGAAATAAAAGACAGAGGGGGTGTTTCTTATTGTCAAAAATTGAGAAACTGGAAGACTTTTGGGGCATTGTGCAGTGTTTCCTAACAGCTGCCTGAAGGTGATTGATGACCTCTAGGTTTAAACTCATCTTTCACAGTGATAGGGTGTCAGATGGCTTGGTTTTCGATTTTGACTGATTCCCCATATTGCAGTCATGTATGCGATCACTGTTTCGGTGCTAGCTATCCACAGAGGGTGTTGTGACTCCACCAAGACTATTTCCCCATCTCAAACAAGTGATATCAGTCACTCATTATGTGGTAATCAACAGCATACCTGTGGATATATGGGATTGGAAAGCATCATCAATGTACTGAAACAAAGATCACAGTTGATAGTACAATCAGTTTTAGCAACTTTACCAGGTTTTTCTTCCATACTTTAAACGCCAACCAGTGACACGGCAGCGTGCTTCTTATTTTCTGATTCATCCCTATACCACACCTCCACTACTTTGCAAGTGCCATTGCAAATGTAGATAGATGATTGTGCAGTATGTCCATTCGTTGTTAATTCCCGAAAATATACACAGAGTATAACCAGACAGCCATCTACACATTTCTGCCACTTCGATCATAGCGTGTAATATGCGATTACAATTGCCTATTTTCACCTATACAGATGGGAGTCACAGAGCAGTCTCGCATTCTTAGTTAGAGATTGAAAGATCTCCTTGCATTGTGTTTGATCAAGTCTCCCTGCAAGACTGTCGCCGATTTGCACTGCAGGTGACCTGAAGTAGACTGCTACATTCCATGTCTCATGAAGGAACAGAGCGATCGGAGACTTTAACTGCTGTTCTGCGCCAATCTTACCCAAGGCACTTATCCACGTACACAAAATCTCTCCAGACGCACGTATGTCAATGGGGTTAGCACCCTTTATCGGTGTATAATAGATATGGAAGTAATGTGATGATATTAGAGACGGTTAAGAAGATGAAAAACATGTGGTTTTGAAAATGGTGGAGCTCCAGATGGATGGATTCTGAAGCATGTTACGTAAATCAACTGCTCTATCAGTGCTAAAGTATTGTTCTAGTGTCTGGGTTAGTACCACGAAGTTATGGATATGATGGAACAGAAACATATGCACTCTAATGCAAGACGTAAAAGTCCAATGTCTGACATACATTCACCTGCAAGTCTTTTATCCCACTCGCTACGGTGACAAACTTCAAGATTAAACTACTCCTTTGAAACGTAGGGTAATACATGCGGAATATAGAGTGATATGTCCACATTATAGCCTTCCAGATGCGTACAGCACCCACAGTTAACATCCGATCATGGCTTAAAAATTATACTATGCTCGCATCAGTCCTACCAAAAAAAAAAAAAAGTTAATAAAGGAGAATGCCCCTTACAAGGAAACAGAAAAACGCATAGCAGCGGTGCTTTAGATGTGAGATTACACTTCACGCTGTCATTAATTCCGAAAACAGGACATTCATTAAGCAGATAAATATACAGGGACTGCATTACCTCACAAACACCTGTCACTAATCTATAATCACCGTAGTTATCAAACTGAATACTGGATTTTATGTCCAAAGTGCAGCAGGGGAATGTAGTAGATCATACAAATACCCGTTCGTGTAGAGGAGGATGCTGAAACAGGAGGGACATGTTTCATGATCATTACACATGAGCTGGAATTCCTCTGATGACTGTGGTATTGAGAAGTTCGCTGTTAACGATCGCTAGTAGATAGTGCTCTCAGCCATACACTGAACACGCAGTTGTATGAGTCCAACGCAGGTTACGCCGCACAGCTGATACACCTCGTGTAATATCATTGGGTTTCGAATGCTCTGTACATAAAATATTTATCATAAAAGAGAAGAAGAGTCATCGAGCTGTAGTTGGTAGAATGTTACACAACACAGCGCAAATGTTAGGAAAAGAACTATTTTTGTAATGTGCCTCTACACAATGACGCAGGTCCAACATTAACTGCTTCGAATAAACACTGTGACCCGCCGAGCGCAGATATTTAAATAATTGCCGCAGTGCTCGATCCTAATAAGATGCGAAACATGTGAATATAAAAAGGAAAATTTGTCTTTTGTTATGAACAGTTCTAGAGACTTGACTACCTTTTACTGTTTCGCTGCTGACGTGTTAAGTAGTGCAATGTAGCATATCTACAACTTATATCAATTTAGTGAACCAGCAAATGTAAATTTTCGTACGAATGCTTCAATAAACAGTGCGACGCTATGTAATATTCATGCGCATGCCAGGAGAACTAATTTTAAGAAATATTGGACCGACAAGAGAGGACATTGTCGCAGCACGGAAAGTGCGAAAGACATACTAAATGTAAGTTTTATATTCTTCCATTATTTGTTCATACTTAGTGATATGGAATATTTCAGAATATATTGATGTGTTATAATGAAATCTTTTTCTATCTATTCTTTCCTGTAAATAACCGCAGTGTTCTTCTTTGTATGCAAACTACGTTACTGACCTGCTCTTTATAGCGGTATCTTGGTTGTTTCCGGGAGGCTACTAATATATTCAATCTCAGATTTGATAACCATTACCATAACCCACTTTTGTGCATACATTTCCCTTTCATTATACAGTTAGGTCCCTTAGGTATTTGTATCGAAGAATCAGATTGCGTGACACGCGGCATTCCACATGTGTGAATATAGTTATCACCTTTTCAGTTCACACATTATTATTAATTTCGTATCCACATGTATTTGGTCGTCAAGGTTTACTCTCACCATTTTTGTACGTGTCCTTTAGTTGCTTGTCTATAGTCAGTTCACACACAGCAATTTATACGTGTGCATTAAATACTAACTGTTTCATTACTGTAAAGTACAATTAACCTTTTGTATACATACTATATCTAGAAATTATTTACAAAAGAAAAATAGTGTCTGTGACTACAAGGCCTGACGAAAAACGGGTCTCCTATTCATAAGTAGTGCTTCCATGGGCACATTAGCTTTATACCTAGTTCTAAATCCTTTTATTCTTTTCTTTTTACAATAGTTGCCTTTTCTAAATTTCATCTCTTTTATTTTCACTCCATTAGTTGCTTCAGTATTTCGAAGACAAAGTCAATGTAGCCTTATTGACTTATCAAACAGTTCATGTTCAAGTTTCCACCAATTGAAATTAGGAAGCAAGACGTTCCCTAATGTGCAACTGCACACAACAAATCATAATTGAATTCGTGTTTCGCGGAAAAAATAAGCATAACCTCGCAACAACCAATGTGTCACGACTATCACAAGTCTGTACGTATCGAGCACTCAGTCATCCCGCAGAAATCGCTTCTCTACATGGTAAGGTAAGAAGGAAGGGATGCAGAATAGCATAATAGGATCGATACACAGTTTCAATATTGTATGTAGATTCCACTGTCCTAAGACACCACAGAAGTAACAGATGAAGAGCTGGAGTAGCAGCATACTAACTCTTTGTCTTATTACCGACCGTGCTAGTCAAATATATGTTCCCAAATATAAAATCATTATTGTTCACAGATGTTAACTGCGGCAGACTTTTTTCGATGTAGATTGATTTAACACGCACAAAGCTCTTTGCAACTGTAGTATTATTGGGTTTCGGATGCTCTGTATATAAAATATTTATCATAAAACAGAAGAAAATGGTTCAAATGGCTCTGAGCACCATGGGACTTAACATCTATGGTCATCAGTCCCCTATAACTTAGAGCTACTTAAACCTAACTAACCTAAGGACATCACACAACACCCAGTCATCACGAGGTAGAGAAAATCCCTGACCCCGCCGGGAATCGAACCCGGGAACCAGGGCGCGGGAAGCGAGAACGCTACCGCACGACCACGATATAAAACAGAAGAACAGCCATCGAGCTGTAGTTGATAGAATGTTACGCATCACAGGGCAAATGTTAGGAAAAGAACTGTTTTTGTAATGTGCCTCTACACAAAGACGCGAGCCCAGCATTAACTGCTTCAAATGAACACTATGACGCGCCGAGCGCAGATATTTAAATAATTGCCGCAGCGCTCGATCCTAATAAGATGCGAACATATGAATAAAAAAAGGAAGATTTGTCTTTTGCTATGAATAGCTCTAGAGACATGATTACCTTTTACTGTTTCGTTGCTGACGTGTTAAGAAGTGCAATGTAGCTTCGCTACAATTTATATCATTTTAGTGAACCAGCAAATGTAAATTTTCGTACGAACGCTTCAATAAACACCGCGACGCTATGTAATATTAATGCGCTTGCCAGGAGAACTAATTATAAGAAATATTGAACCGACAAGAGAGGACATTGTCGTAGCACGGAATGTGCGAAAGAAATACTAAATGTAAGTTTTATTTTCCTTGGGTATTTGTTCATGCTTAGTAATATGGAATATTTTTTAAGATATTGTTGTGTTGTAATGAAATCTTTTTCTTTCTATTCTTTTCTTAAAATAACCGCAGTGTTCTTCTTTGTATGCAAACTATGTTACAGGCCTGTTCTTTATAGCGGTATCTTGGTTGTTTTCAGGAGGCTACTAATATATTCAATCTCAGATTTGATAACCATTATCATAACCTACTTTTGTTCATGCATTACTCTTTCAGTATTCAGTTAGGTCCCTTAGGTATTTGTATCGAAGAATCAGCTTGCGTGAAGGCAATCTGGTTTAATTGTCAGGTTCAAACTACCTTTGCGTAATCAAACACTGTTCCTACTCAACACAATCGAGGACGGAAAAAAGCCTGTGCTTTTGGAGCTACGAACTTGCCTACTCCTGCAGCCAGTAGTTCCGTTAGTGTGGCTGCATTATTAATGTAGAACATAGTTGGCCATCAGTTTCTTCTCATTTCAACGAACTCCGACATATATTGCAGAATAATTATGGACATCCACGTCTTTCTCCTAACGAACGTGACACCTGGACCAAATCAAGTGTCCTCTCCTAAATGTACATCCCACTGTCCTAAGGCACCACAGAAGTAACAGATGAAAAGTTGGAGTCGTAGCCTTTGCCTTATTACCGACCGTGCTAGTCACATACGTAGTCAAATATATATTCCTAAATATCAATTTCCTTAAGAAAATTTGCCTAATGTGCGTCGTCCACAGACTTCCAGAAGTAGGAGGAATAGCCTGTTTGAAAACTGACCACTCAAAATTCGATTCGACTTAAGAGCTTATAAATAATTCTAGGGACACTAACATAAATATTCCGTTCGTTCATTGTGAAATTCAATTGTGTAGTTTCTGCTTCAAATGTAACAGAATTTCAAATTGTACCTACCTATATTCAAGCCTCCATACATACATTTGCCAAGAAATTCGCAAGCAAGGAAATTCGTAGCTGTAATATCAGCTCACAACTTCATATTCATGACTTATTCTCTAAAGTATGCAAGGAACAATCTGTAAGTACACACAGAGACTTTAAGTGTAGCAGTGTAGGCAGCAGAGGCAGAAGAGAGAATTTGTGACACGCCTTGCATACAATTCCTGGACGAATTTGCTACAAAAAAATTCTATTACACAATAAATATGCTCCCCCAAAACCGAAAACATGAAGGGAAAGCCTGCACCTTGGCTAGCGGAAAAGCTAAAACAGTTCGTCAATTTCGGAGGCACAGCACATTGGACTTACAAATGACCTCCTACCCTTGGATATAAAATTGGTTTCAAGCCGATAGTAAACAGGGTCAACCAATCTGAGAGAAACGATAACTAAGACATGACAATACATTACTCTAAAACATAAAGACCAGATGCTCTACGGAAAAGCTTGTGTGATCTAGAGAAGTATAGGCAAAGTAGAAGCCTTTGTCCCAACTAAGGAACTAAACCAGCACTTGGCTTTAGCGATAACCTTCATTGAACCGTAAACAACACATAGACTTGCCTAATTATTTCAAACACGTAAATGACGGTAATCGTCAAAAATTCTTTCTTGTGCTGACAACTCTGTCGAAAAATCCTTCAGCTCAGCATTAACTGTACAGGACGTCGTCGCAGGCCAAATCATCAAGTTTATTGTTGACACACTACTGCTCATAATAACTAGTGCTCCCTAGACCTTGAAGATCTTGCCTGAACAACACTGCAGAACACTCGTACCCGTCAGAATACAAGCACTAGACATCCGATTGCTAAGAAGTGTAGCTGGTGACATTATGTCGACGGAAGAGTGACTGTAGACATCAGAAAAGAATAGAGTGAAAAACTCAAATGAGCAGATTAAGAAATACAGACACAATTAGAAGGATTATGTCACAAGAATGGAAGACGACATATTGTCGTAATTAGTGATAATTATTACGCAGTGGGCAGACGATATTTAGGAACATCGAGGAAAATGAACAATTTCAACCAAGAAGGACTAACAGGCAACTGCCTAATACAATCATAAATAAGAAGAAGAGGTATCATAATAAAAATATTATGATTTTTAAGTAACTGTGATTTTAATAAGCTTTGTAATTACATTATAAACTCTGGTTTGATGTAAAAAAAATCCTGAAGTCATTAATCTGCTCAGGTTAATAAATAAGAAAATAAAACATAATATGCAGGTTGTCCCAGGATGAATAGTCAATATTCAGGGATATGACAGGAACGATCGTTTGAAGCAAAAAACTCTACTTGGACAAATGCACTATTCTTAATGGTTTCCAGGACAAAACATATTTAATGTATATTTTTACTTATTTTCGTAATCGTTATGGCAAATTATATACCTCAATATTTCACATGCCATGTGCTAAGATGAGAGGAAACTAGCATCACTAGTTTTGCCATCCCTGCGCTGAAATTATATAAAACCTGCCTTAACACCCCATTCCACGCCTTAAAGCTTCATAAATGAGGAATTTTAGACTAAATCTGACTGAATGCCTTAAATACAGGTAGTCTAAAACGCGACATTAGAAATTATCAAGAGATGACGCTGCATAAAAACCAAACGCCCTGGCGCCTCCCGTCTGACAATGAGAGCCTTTACAAGATGACCACGACAGGCATTTTGTTACCTAGCTGCCGCTAGCAGAGCTAGTACTCGCGACATGGTTGCAAATATTTGGCAACACAGTGACAGTGTATTTACTTTCGCCTGTGCTGCTGAATTGTTCCGTTACGTTCACTTCCAATTGCCTTTCCACTTCCTACCTGCCTACCTTCATCGATATTCCGCAATACACCCTACGGCGCGTAGAGGAGGGTACCTTGTATCACTAATAATCATTTGCTTTTCTGTTCCCCTAATAAACAGAATGAGGGAAAAGCGACTGTCTATATGCCTCTGTATGAGCCCTAATTTCTCGTATCTTATCTTTGTGGCCCTTAAGTGAAACGAATTTTGGAGGCAACATAATAGTTCTGCAGTCAGCTTCAAAAGTCGGTTATCGAAATTTTATCAATAAATTTCACCGAAAAGAATGACCCTTTCCTTCCAGAGATTCCCATTCGAGTTCCCAAACGACCTCTGTGACACTTGCGTGTTGTGCGAACCTCTCAGTTACAAATCTAGCAGCCTGGCTCTGAATTGCCTCAATGTCTTCCTTTAATCTGATTTGGTATGGATGCGAAACACTAGAGTAGTACTCAAGAATAGGTCGGACTAGCGCCCTATATGCGGTCTTCTTTGCTACTACGATCCTCACATGCTCTTTCCATTTCTTTCCAGCGTTACGCCCAGATATTTAAATGATGTGACTGTGTCAAGGAGGGCACTGATAGTACTGCATCCGAACATTATCGGTTTGTTTTTCCTACTCATCCGCATTAACTTACGTTTTTCTACATTTAGAGCTACCTACCATTCATTACAGCAACTAGAAATATTGTATCCTCCAACAGTCACTCAACGTCCACACCTTACAGCACACCACAGCATCGTCAGCAAACAACTGCAGTTCTCTGGCCCCCTGCGCGCCAAATCATTTATGTGTATGGAGAATAATAGCGTTCCTGTCACATTTCTCTAGGGCACTCTTGACAATACCCTTAATCATCAATAAACACTTCCGGGCTAAGTTGCCGTGGTCGATCTGTAGAACTTCTTCTCCCTGACGTTTCGTTCTCAACTACGGAGAACATCTTCGGAGGGAAGCCCCCTAAGTCCCGCAATTGCGAATTTATTCATGTAGTATTTTGAACATCAAGCACTGCAGTCGGCCAAAAAAAGCCCCTCGAAGTGGTATCGGTATGTGGATGATACCTTTGTAATATGGAATCATGAGGAAGAAGACTTGAATGATTTCCTGGTACACTTAAATAGCATCAACCCAAAGATTAAATTTACTATGGAGAAGGAGAAGAATGGACAACTTAACTTCTTGGATGTATCAGTTATCAAATGGGCGGATGGGACCTTACGCCATAAGGTCTACAGGAAAGGTACACATACTGATCGCTACCTCCATAAGAACTCAAACCACCACCCTAGGCAAAAGAGGGGGATCATAAAAACATTAGTGGATAGGGCCAATAATATTTGTGAACCAGGCTACTTACAAGAAGAACTAAATCATTTACAAATGGCCTTTGCGAAAATGGTTATACGAAAAACGAAATTAACGGAGCACTTCACCCAAATAGAAAAATGCCTAAAAATAAGAGACAGCAACAACCATCAGCTGGAAAAGTATTTCTTCCGTTCATCCATAATATCACGGATCGCATTGGGAAAGTACTAGCCAAGTTTCACGTAGAGACCATTTTCAGACCTACTAAGAAAATTACTGAATGCCTAAGATCAACAAAAGATGCTCGTCACCCCCTAGCCACCCCAGGGGTATATAAAATTCCGTGCAGTTGTGGCAGGGTTTACGTAGGAACTACAAAAAGAAGCATCAATACACGGTTGACGGAGCACAAAAGAAACTGTCGCTTGGGACATATCGACAAATCGGCAGTAGCGGAACATGTTTTTAAGGATGGAGATCACGAAATAAAATTTGGTGAAACAAGCGTGCTAGCGAGGACGTCGCATTATTATACACGTATGTATAGAGAGGCAATTGAAATCCACAAACATCAATACAATTTTAATCGTAAAGAAGAAGGATTAAAATTGGATAAGATATGGCGGTCGACGTTGCATCAATCACGTGACAATCGATTGCCTGCAATCGAGAGAACAGACGATAGCCAGAGATAGCGGCACATCGACGCCACGTAACGTGCGGTGGCGCCCTCTACGATATCCATATAAGCGGCGGCCCCAGCTCCTAGCAGCCAGTCGTTGACTCACCTCCGAAGATGTTCTCCGTAGTTGAGAACGAAACGTCAGGGAGAAGAAGTTCTACAGATCGACCACGGCAACTTAGCCCGGAAGTGTTTATTGATGAAGACGCCGGCCGTGAAAGCCTACATGGAATGAATACCCTTAATTCTGATGAATACTCGCCGGTCAGGACAACATACTCAGTTCCACAACTTAAGATGTCTTCAAGCCACTCACATATCTGTGAACCTTTTTCGTATGCTGGTAACTTCTTTAACAACCTGCAATGTGACACTGTGGTAAAAGCTTTCCAGCAATCTAGAAATGAGGCACCTGACTGGTACTCTTCATACATAGTTCGCACTATATCATGTGAAAAAGGGCGAGCTGAATCTCGCATGAGTGATGCTTTCATCGACGTCAGCTTCTGTGTCTCAAGAAAATTGATTAATTTCGAACTGAGAATATGTTCAAGGACTCTGCAGCAAATTTAACGTCATTAAAAAGTGCAAAATTCAAAATACCACCCGTAAAAACATATGGACCGTCAAGGACAGCATGGGAACCAATGCCTTCCACCTTCGCTTTATTTTCCTCCTTGGTCCCAATTGTAATTTCAATGTTCAAGGATTCTGCAGCAAATTTAAAGTTATTAAAAAGTGCGAAATTCAAAAACCACCTCTGAAAACACAAAGACCATAAAAGACACCATGGAAACCAATACCATTCACCTTCACTTTATTTTTCTCCTTGGGCCCAGTAGTAATTTCAAATCAAGATGAATCTATTTATGTATGGTGTAAAGGATCTGATACATGCAAAAATGTAAAACTTGTTCGTGATTTGACTGTGTATTAACATCCTGAATCCCCCCAAAACCATTCATTGATCATTCCAAAAGCTGAGAAACTGTTCTTGGTGTTGTAGCTGACAGTGTATTCTGGGATACTCTTTGTCTGAGACACCCCTGTACATCTCTGTGATTCGCAGTTCGATTTAGATTATAAGCATAATCGATGACTTATACTACTTAATCCTCATATAAGATGCCAGAATGAGATTTTCACTCTGCAGCGGAGTGTGCGCTGATATGAAACTTACTGGCAGATTAAAACTGTGTTCCCGACCGAGACTCGAACTCGGGACCTTTGCCTTTCGTGGGCAAGTGCTCTACCATCTGAGCTACCGAAACACGACTCACGACCGGTCCTCACAGCTTTACTTCTGCCAGTACCTCGTCTCCTACCTTCCAAACTTTACAGAAGCTCTCCTGCGAACCATGCATAACTAGCACTCCTGAAAGAAAGGATACTGCGGAGACATGGCTTAGCCACAGCCTGGGGGATGTTTCCAGAATGAGATTTTCACTCTGCAGTGGAGTGTGCGCTGATATGAAACTTCCTGGCAGATTAAAACTGTGTGCCCGACCGAGACTCGAACTTGGGACCTTTGCCTTTCGCGGGCAACTGCTCTACCATCTGAGCTACCGAAGCACGACTCACGACCGGTCCTCACAGCTTTACTTCTGCCAGTACCTCGTCTCCTACCTTCCAAACTTTACAGAAGCTCTCCTGCGAACCATGCATAACTAGCACTCCTGAAAGAAAGGATACTGCGGAGACATGGCTTAGCCACAGCCTGGGGGATGTTTCCAGAATGAGATTTTCACTCTGCAGTGGAGTGTGCGCTGATATGAAACTTCCTGGCAGATGAAAACTGTGTGCCCGACCGAGACTCGAACTTGGGACATTTGCCTTTCGCGGGCAACTGCTCTACCATCTGAGCTGGCAGAAGTAAAGCTGTGAGGACCGGTCGTGAGTCGTGCTTCGGTAGCTCAGATGGTAGAGCACTTGCCCACGAAAGGCAAAGGTCCCGAGTTCGAGTCTCGGTTGGGCACACAGTTTTAATCTGCCAGGAAGTCTCATATAAGATGATTCACTGAGATTGAAAATTTAATTTTTGGTCTCCAGGAATGCTGTATTTTACCTAAGTAACAACTGTTTATACCATTCACGGCTCAGCAACTAATACGAAAAAGAGAACACCTCCGAGCAGGCTCCCATTAGCTCAGTGGTAGGCAGAAAACTTAGAATAGGTGTAGTTTGGGGTCAGTGCGTTTTTGAGGAAAAAAAGTGGTTCCATACATAACTTGCGATGCAAGGCTAGAGTAAGCTCTCATTTCTAATTGCAGTGCATTTCAGTACACTATAGCTTTCTATTTTCTGTTTTATTTAATAGAGTTGCAAATTTTTAGAAGAAATTCCTTAACAACATCTGAGAAATCTTTTACACATTATGTCTTTCCACAAGATCGATTCAGTAGGCTGTGTCAATGGCGTCAGACATCTGTTTTGTCAATACCTAGCCTCTTCACTGTACAAAGGTCTCTGAAGAATTTTAGCTCTAGTGTCAACGACGCAAATTTGAGTTTTTTTCATCACGTAGGACCCATATCTCAGGGGAATAGTTATTTAGGGAATATAATTCCTCTGCGCTGAGTCTGTGTAATACCAAATAGACAACCCTGTAGATGTTAGCTGCACCAGCTGGTCTTGCTAACTAAATGGGAAATTTTGTTCATTTAATTCTGATTTTACATATTGCTTTCGATCAGCTTTAAGTTCTCTATGAATACATACATGGACCTAAAAATGTGTAGCGTGCCAGCTTTGCTATAGAGCATAATTGCAAGGAATTCACACAGTATATCACATACATTTTCCAAAAGAAATCAAACAATAACAGTAAAACTCATTACATCACTGTTACTTACTGTGGCTTGATGAAAACATTCGAGCTGGTGGTGAAACAATCGGATGAAATAAAAAACACTTTAATACTTAAACTTTACTTCAAACAAGGAAGTGATCTGACTGGATCACTAATTATAATACTGATTTTGTGCCACACTCATCTCTTGAATGTTTGTGTAATACATGGGTGGCCAAGAGTTAAGTTCAACAGACGTGCCCTGCTATTAGTGCCTCAGCACTCAGCATCACTGCACACTTCTCCCACCACCACAGCACACTGTCTGACAACAAATAAGGGAAATTAAATGCTACTGCAGTCGCACTGTCTACGAATTGGTTTTTATATTTCACATTTCACAACAATTTAAGCCTCAACTATAACAAATTTCTACTATTATTTAAATATATTTGGGTACTGAAGGCATAATACATTTTTATGTAGTACAAGCTGTTCACATAAGCTCTTACGCAGAAAATTGCACAGATTTGCGCATACAGGCTGTCACATAATTGTGTATTGTTTAGCTTCATAATTGAAAAAGGTCTTTCACCCAAGTACATCGACCGAAATACTGTAGCACTTTCGCAACATTCTGGACACATGGGAACGCTACCTGAGGAAATCAATGTGGATGTTCTGGAGAGTTTTAATGTGAAAAGATTTGTGATTAAAACAGGAACTATCTTGCAGCCCAACCAGTTACATATGCCTTTTCACAGGGCCACTAGCAATTGAAATGGCAAGCGATTTCTGAAGCAGAGATAAGATTAACAGTGTCCTCAAAACGTTTAAGAAGTTATCCTTGTAATTTTTTCAAGCCACAATGAATTCTTCAGACCTCAGTTGTTTGTTTAACAGCAGTGAGCTTAGGGAACTGGATTGTGTTTGTCAAAATATGTCCCTTCTAAAGTAGGACTTTTTTAAATACATCCCAAAGAAATCAGAAAAAAATTGTGTTTCGCCTTGTAGTGTCTTACTGTGGGCAGTGTGCAGTGAAGTCTGCTTAAAATGCAAGGTCTACAATACATTCTGGATGTCCTGATTTTCGTTGTTGCATTCCTTTTTCCTTCATTAATTCAACAAGAGCGAGTTTCAAATTGATAAATCTTTCCTGGCATGTCCCTTGATTTAACTAACCTACTTTGCAGTAATGTAAAAAGTCTCCACACTCCTCGTTCAGCTCCATTGTAAACTGTTCAAATGACACTGGAATAATGAGTGCAACTTCAGAAATTTTACTGCTTGCACCACCAGTTTCTTCATGAACTGCATGCCTGCTAATTAAGGCCAAAATGCTGCTTGATACACAGAACAATGAATTCCGTCTGTTGATTGTTGTAATTTTTGGCTCTTACATAATATATATCGAGAATTCTCATCCTTCTCCTCCATCTTTCCCATTTATTTTAAAGGCTTGTGAGGATAGACCGCTAGATTGCTTCAATATGCTCCATTATCTCAGCTAAACTGGTGGTATAGTGCGTAGTGTGTGGCCTCTTAAGTTTTGCGTCCTCCATCAAAACCTGATTATTTTATTTTTCATTTACCTACCTATGTCTGTAGAAGGTTACTACACAAATGCAGCTTACCCAATTATGGAATAGAAGGACCTTATATTATTTATAAAATTACAACCGAGTTAAACAATAACTGTCATACTTTTATTATTCAATATATGTGTGTATGGCAAGTAGCTAAATTCTGTATATCCTGGCTAACCTTGGCTCACTAGCTCATTCACGAGTTTGTTCGCTAGTTTCACCAAAATTAGCCATAGCACGCAGAATTTAACTGCTATAATAAATATTTTTAGCTCAAATTCACTAATTTCTTAAAAGATGAATGTAAGAAAAAAATTTATTATATTCTTTTATAAAAGGTGAACGTAAGAAAATAAATTCATATATTTTTCATAAATGGTGAATATAATAAAATAAATTGAATATAATTTTTTTATAAAAGGTGAATGTAAGGAAATAAATAAAATGAATTCGTTAATGAAAATTATTCACTAGCAGCCATGAGATCTTTATGAAGAGCTGTTTGTAAATGTCTTTTAAATAAGGTCTGTTTACTGTTTTACCACATTCACATGTATCTTTAATTGTTTGGTAATAATATACACATTCTCTACATAGATTTCGAACTCAGTCTTTCTGGTGTATATCCTTATGAAATTCAGTAATATGTTTTTCATCCGTATATTGACTATATTGCTTTAGCTGTATGGTATTGTCCATTTAAAAATTAAATAAATATTTATAAATTTACAGCATCAAGAACTCTATATCATGAAATTCGTTATTTTTATTCATAAATTTCTTCATCTATTTATATCTCAATTTCATTTCATCATTTTTTTATCAGTAATAAATCTCAACTAGTAATTAATTTAAAATATTTATTTTGCAAAGTCATATTAAACTCATCATTAAGCTCCATACATATTTTTTCTGCATATCTAGATTTAATTATTCACATCCAGTAACAATATATATAACATTTATCTCTAACTCATTTATTTTTTAATCAATTTTGAGACAGTTGTGTTGTTCAGCTTCTTGATAAGAGTCGCCATTTAATTATAAATAATTTTAATAAAGATATAATTTTTATTTTTTACTAATGAATTTTATTTAGTATAAATAGACTCAGAAAACAACAACAATTCTAAAATGGCTAATACTGTTGAAGTGATAGTAGAAATTATTTTCCAAAACATAAATTTTATTATCATGATGGTAAATGCTTTCTTGTTTCTTTTAACTATGTATATTTCGTACTTCTCACATGGAAACATTAAATATGCTATACTATTCTCTATTGTTGATGAACAATCTTTATAATCTTCTAAACTTATTCTATTTTTAACAACACACTTCTTAACGTCTTTTGATTTTTTCTCTATTTTTATCACCAATTTAATGAGCATACATTTTTGCTCTTAAAACACAGAATGCTTCCATTATTTTCCCATTACATTCGTCTTTCATTTTACCTAAGACTTTCTTGTTTACATGTGGAATTCTATAAATATTATTCGTTGGATAATCACTTGTATCAAAGGAATTAATCACCGCTTTCATGTCCTCATAAAAATCTTTTGTCTCAATATTGTAAGTGTAACTGTATCTATCTTGATAATACAACTCAATATTTGCTCCATATTTCTGTTTCATTATTCTATAGTGAAAATCATACATCAACACTTCAGATAAATCGAGTATGCTCATTCCCACAGAGATAGGCTTATTAAATATGATTTTTGTCTTATTTGTATTGATGGCAACAAAATTTAAATTAAATATAGTTCCTCCTTTAAAGTTAATCTTTGCTACTAATTTATCACATTTTTCTCTATCTTATACTAATTTTATATCAAATCTATTTCTAATATTTTCCATTGTCTTGCCACATACAGAATTGTTCATCAATTTAAAGGAATCTTTGTCAGTCATTTCTAGCCTCATTCCTTATTTTAGTATTCAAATCTATATATTTCACAACCAATCTGATTGATTAAATTTTTAAACTCTGTGTATTTCTGATAATTCCATTCCTAGAGATAAATAATGTTTAAGATTTCTATAATGAAAAACATATTTATGTTTGTCATTCAGAGTAGTCAATAACTTGTTTCTTTAGTTCCAAGCACAATTTCATTTGCAGGAGCTAACAAATCTTTATCTGAATCATGTAATTGTTTTGGATATCTAAATCAACTTCAAAAATATATCCAATTTCAGCAGCATCCGGTATTTCAGTTATTTTTGTACAATCATGCTTCACACTCAGATCTTCAGATCAATCAAAATTATTTAGTTCTTCCCATTCAAATCCAGTAAATGACAAATACTGACTCATACCATAACCATATAAATTGTTTGCATCTAAATATGCTAAATAATTTGACATTGGTTACCATCAACATCCATCATATAATTAATATTTGAATTTACATATCTTTTAGCCATTTTCAACATTGTATCAAAAGATAAACCAGGTGCTGTAAAATACAAAGAAGGATGTAAATCGTAAACTTCTGTAAAAGTTTTTCTAAAATTTGCAAACACTTCAGAATTAACAATACATCAGTTTTAAGATACAGGTCATGATATTCACCAAGATTTTTCGTATTAAATGTTTCCCAAACTCTTTCTGCATGTGCATCATCTACATCACTTGTTTCACAGTCGTTCAATTTATTGTAAAATTCTTCTTTTACTGGTAATTGCTCCTCTTCAAATTTTTTTCAAGAATCCATAATCATATGTGTATACTCCTTTATAAACACTAGATTAAAATATACAAAAGATGATTATAGTACAATGTGTACACAATGTGTAAATAAACATCATGTCAAAATTATAATGGAAATCTAATTCTTTGTGAATTTGAAAAAAATTTTGTTAAATATTATTATAAAGAACATTTACAACGAATAACAAGTGAACAACATTAGAAAATATAATTTCTGATGGAAAAAATAAAGAAAAAGTTGATTCATCCCCAAAAATGTAGAAATGCACTTTAGAATAAATGAAAAGTAGGAAATTAGAAAAATCTCATACTTAACTTTTTTAATTTTTATTGAAAGAGAAATCAGAAGTCTTGAATTTTTGAAGTCCTTTTTTTACAAAACTAATGAATTCTATTTCCTATAAATAGAAGGCCCAAATGGAGAACTTCACAGTTGTTCAACTCCATTATTATTGTAAAAGAAATCATTTTAAGGGTATAGTAAATTAAATAAAGCTGATCTGTTTCAAATTATTAAAAGATATCAGCACCACCTTATCATAAAATTAAAAATGATGATAATGTTTTTGAAACTAAAGAAGATAAACCTTTAAAAGAAATATTTCCATTCTCTGAATGTGTTTGCAAAACAAAACACGAACTAACAATGAAATATTATTTTCTTTTTATACTAATTCATTTGAGAAATTGAAAGACAGAACAACAGTTAGAGATTACAAAACATAAATTTTGAGAATAATATAAACTCAATTGGATCTAATCACATCTCGACTGCAGTAAAACAGAAAATTATGAAAATTGTGAAAGACAAACTAAGAAAACATTGTAGACTGAAAATAAATTTTAATCTTTTTGTGAGTACCAAATGCAGACATATAGAAATATTATGGAATATCAGTTCCAGACACAGACATAGGGGTTCACAAGTGAAAGAGAGATAATTAAGAAATTTAAGATAGTTAAACAAAATACTGTATCAAGAATGGGTGATTTTGAACTTGTGGATTAGGATGGGCATTAAACAGAACTATTGGACTTCAGATGGGAATTAATACATATGTTCCACTGAGAGGATCATCTTACACTGAATTACCAGATAAAATAAAAAGTAATAAAGTGTGTTTTAATGTCAAAAATAACGAACAAACTGTTTTCTGTGACAATAAAATCTGCATTGTATCCTGTAGATTAAAATTCAGAACAAGAAACAAAAAAATGTTGATCTTTATCTCGATCAGATAATGAAAAGTTTGAATTTCCTATTGTGGTTGATCATATTCCAAAAATTGAGAGTATAATTAAGGTATCTGTTAATGTTTATTCATTTGATGAAAGAGAACAAGTTTATACACTAAAAATTACAAAATGAAAGAATTAGAAACATGTTAATTTATTATATTATTTTAATAATGGTGAAAATGCACATTATTGATGCATGAAAGATTTATCCTGGCTTGATCAAGTCAAATTACGAAATGCACAGAAGCAAACTTTATTTCTGATGTGTTTACCACATTTCAACAGCAAGAAAAATTTAGATGATCACAGAAAAAACTGATCAATTAAAAATCATTAAATTCCAGAAAAATGTTCATAAGGTTTTAAAAATTTTCAAATGTACAAAATTTCCTTTTGTTATTTATGCTGATTTTGATAGTTTGTTATTAAAAATTGCCAACCAAACCTGGAAATTTCATGTTGTAACGACCACAAAGGAACTTATGACAACGACAAGAACGAAACAACAGAGTCAAGAACACCTAACTAGGCAACCATATCCACTCATATACAAAACACGACAGTAAATACGCTGTCGAAGGCGAGGTGATATGTCCTGAGATGTATGCAACGTTAGACTCGCAGGCTGAGCTACAGGCAGGCGCTTAAGTACCTTATCAGGGACGCCACTAACACTAAATGTGGGCCAGGAGGCGTGCGCCGCCACAGCTTATGGTGCGATGGTGCAGAGACCTCTAGGAGTCTTCGATGTCCATGATGCCTGGTGGGGATTCAAATTCTGCGGCGCGCGGTACCAGAGTTCATATACAATGAAATATCAAAAGAATGTACTAAGTGGAGTCTGTTGTTATATGAAATATATAAATGGACATTATAAAGATCATGTTGTTTATATAGGACCAAACTGCCATAAAAATTTATTGAATGTATATGAAAATAAATTGCAGAAATTGGAAGAATTTATTCTGAAATTGAAGAAAAGGGTACTCTAACTTCTGAAGAACAATCAAGACATAATAAATCTAAAGTTTGTACTCAGTGTAAATGTTACTACTCACATAAAAGTAAAACAGGGTTCAACATATGATCACTTAATTGGAAAATATAGAATTCCATTGTGTAATAATAGCAATTTGCAGTTAACAAATCCTTGTTTTGTACCAATTCATTTACACAGTTTATCTGGATATTATTCTTACTTGCTTGTGAAAGAACTTGATAATGATAGAAAAGAAATAATTCAATACCAAACAGTGAAGATAGATACATCAGTTTTGGTAAAGGACAGATAATTGGAAGATCATATTTATTGACACATTTAAATTTATGGCGTCTTAAAGCGATAAACATTCCTCAAAACTGAATAGAGATCAAATGGAAAAAATTTAAAAATTTTTTGTTCAAAAGACTAATTTAACCTAGTAATTAGGGAAGGATTATATCCATATGAATTCATGGATTCTAGGAAGAAATTTGAAGAGGAGCAATTAGCAGCAAAAAAAGAATTTTACAGTGAACTGAACGACTGTGAAATAAGTGATGAAGATTATAAATACCAAAAAGAGTTTGTGAAAAACATAAAATGGAAAATCTTGGTAAATATAATGATCAATTTCTTAAAACTAATGTATGGCAATTGTCTGATGGCTTATGATTTAGATTCTTCTTGGTATTTTACAGCACCTAATTTGACTTTTGATCCAATATTGAAAATGACTAAACAATCACTTGATTTATTACATGATTATGATATGATTCATATGTTTGAAAAAGAAATAAGCAGAGGAACATCCCAATGTCATAAACGACAAGTAAAAGCAAATAATAAATATGTACATCTTCAATTTTTGTAGTCCTGTCTTCCTTAGTTGTGTGTAATATTACGGTATATTGATAATTTTTACGTATGGACCATCTGACAGCAACTGAATAAAACACAATTTTAGTGCCATATGCGTTTCGCCTTTATTTTCTGCAAGGCATCATCAGTGGCCTGTAATGTGTACATATGTTTGCTATTTCATTTACATTTTTGTCACTGTACCTATAGGTTATAAACAGTTCTGGTGGTTGGTATTTCCTATTAAGTAGTAATGTTTTGAACTGTACTTACAGGTTGTGTTGACAATTTCTTACCTATTATTCTCCTGTTGCATTTTTGGTGTTGTTCTTCTTCCTATGAACGCCAATTTGAGGTTTTCTTCCCACATTCCACAACACTCTGAACTGAATGCTTGTTTCAATGCAATGTTTTGGTTTCTATTACAGATTGTCAAAAGTTTTTGTCAAAGAACGAATGTTATTGCCAAGCTTTCGAGTGTAATTTTTGAAGTATCTGTGATCGGTTTGTGTAATCATTTGTGTGTGTGTGTGTGTGTGTTTTGGTGGGATATATGTATGTGTTTTGGTGTGATATATATATATATATATATATATATATATATATATACTACACCAAAGCACATACACACACACACACTCACCCACCCACACACACACACACACACACACACACACACACACACACACACATATATATATATATGTGTGTATATATATATATATGTGTGTGTGTGTGTGTGTGTGTGTGTGTGTGTGTGTGTGTGTGTGTGTGTGTGTGTGTGTGTGTGTGTGTGTGTGTGTGTGTGTGTGTGTGTGTGTGTGAAGTGGTGTGATATAATTTTTTTGTGGTGTGTGTGTGTGTGTGTATATATATATATATATATATAATTTTTTATGGGCTGTGTGTGTGTGTGTGTGTGTGTGTGTGTGTGTGTGTGTCCATAAGGTGAAGGGGGGGGGAGTTTTTTTGTTTTATCTTATCCTTCATTAAGTGTAGTAGGGACCTTGTGCTGATGTGTGTTTGTTCATTTATCACATTTTTGTTATCTGCTATGGCTTTCTGGATGTGGAAGTTTTCTTGTGTTTGTATAAGATGTTTGTCATGGTTGTTTATTCTCATTATTTTCATTTCATATTCCATGCTGTTTTAAATGTTCTGCAAATGTGGAATGGTTTGTTTCATACTTCCAACATCTGATATGTTCTTTGTATTGTGTTTCAAAATTCCTGTATATCATGCCTATGTATATTGCATCACAACTTTGACATTCAAGTTTATATATTCCTGATTGTTGGAATTTGTCCCTCTTGGTAGCTGGCTGGCTTAGGTGTGACTGGAGGGTTTGCCCAAGCTTCTATGCTATTTTGAAGCCCTGTCTCTTTAGGATGTTTGCATCTCTGTGTGTTAGTTTAAGTGTGTAGATCACAGTGTACCATCTCGTTCTTTTCAGTGTGGGGTTGTCATTGTGTGTGTTTGTTGAGTGTCTTTGTAAGTTTTCAGCTTGCAAGTTCTCTTGTATTCTGGAGATGTTGTGTTTGTTTTGGAACCGTGTTTTTATTTTTTGAATGAGATTGTGTACCACACGTCTGTCATACCTGTTGTTCCTAGCTATTTGTATGATTGTACTCATATCTTGCTCATAGTTTCCCTTGCTGAGCGGGATTCTGTTTAATCTATGTAGCATGTGTCTTAGTGCTGCAAGTTTCTGGTTGTGGGGGAGTTTGGATGTGGAATGTATTATTGTGTCTGTGGCTGTTGATGTTCTAAAGATGTTAAATATATGTTTGCCACTTTATTTTTTTATTGTAATGTCAAGAAAATTTATATGATTTTCTTTTTCAAGTGTGAATTTTATGTTCTGATGAGCTTTGTTTATTTCCAAATGAACTTCATCTATTTTTCACTTGGCTCATCTACCAGACAAATAATATCATCCACGTATCTGTACCAACATATGATTTTGAAACTTTCATTGGTGGTTATCTTTTCAGATATCTGATTTTCTAGATGAGTGATGAAAATGTTTCCTAGTGTTCCTAATATTGGGGATCCCATGGGCAGTCCATCACTTTGTAGATAATATTCTTTCTCAAACTGAAAGTAGTTTTGTTCAGTTGTCAGCCTGAGCATATCTGTTATTTCTTTTATTGCATCTGTGGTGAGGTTGCTGTGGGATTATAGCTTTTGTGTCGTATGAAATCAGTGATGCTGTGTGTGGTACCCGTGTGCTCTGTATGTTTTCTATTAGGTTTCCTGTGTTTATCACTGTTCTGTTGTTTTCTGCTTTATAGTATTTCGTAATTAACTTTTGGAGGTGTGTGGCTATGTGGTATGTTGTGGCTTTCCTGAAGTTGATAATAGCTCTCATTGGCATTCCGTCTTAATGTACTTTCGGTTGACTGCGGATAGGTGGTGCTTGTGGGTTTTTCTGTGTTATGTAGTATTTCTGTTTGTCTGTGAGGGTGTTTTCAATGTTTTTCAGTGTTCGTTTCACATTTGCCTGGAATTGTGTAGTTGGATTTGACTTCAGTTTTTGTATGGCATTGGTGTTTATGTATTCCTTGGTTTTAGTGATGTATTACTCTTTATCCATGAATACTGTTACATTTCCCTTGTCTGTTGTCTCTTGTTATTAATATGTTATTGTTTGTTAACTTTTGTTTTAACCTTTTCACAGTGGCTGCTTCTGTTTGGTTGATCTTATTTTGTGTCTGCTGTGTTTTTCTTTTATTATGCCTTTTTTCTTCTTTTACTAGTTCTCTTGTCAGTCCTACGTTTATTTCACAATTATTTTGTTGTTCTTCATGTGTAAGGATGTGTTCAGTTTCTACTATGAGATTTTCTATGTATTGATTGTTCACTTTGCTATTGGTGCAGCATTTCAAATCTTTTTCCAAGAGCATTTTTTCATTTTCGTGTAGTTGTGTCTCTGTTAGGTTTACTAAACTTGGATATAATGTGTGTTGGTGATCATGTAGTTTCCCATTTAAAATGTAAATGTATTTTTGCGTCTTTTCTACTGTTAGTCTAATTATCTTTTGTTTATGTTTGTTTTGTAAATGTTTCATTGCTGTGTATGTGTTGTGGTCAGTTTTTCCTACTAGTGCCATGAAAACTGTGGCGTTTCCTACGTTTTTTGCCAGTTCTAGATGAGTCTCATAGAGCATCATGTTTAGGTGCTGTTTTTTCGAATAGAGCATCTTAATTTCATTTAGTAACCAATATCGTTCTGCAACCAATTTCGACTTTTGTGCCACTGTAGAACTGTAACCTTTACATTGATGTAACTTGGAATTAAATCGTTCTTTTTGCATGTTTTGTTGAATTTTATGTGCTGTATCGTCTTATGGAGTCTCAGATGTATTTTCTTGAACCTGTTGTACATGTTGACAGGGAATGCTTCACATAGCTGTATTGACATCTTCAATTTTTGTAGTCCTGTCTTCCTCAGTTGCGTGTAATATTACGGTATATAGATAATTTTTACTTATGGACCGTCTGACAGCAACTGAATAAAACACAATTTTAGTGCCATACGCGTTTCACCTTTATTTTCTGCAAGGCATCATCAGTGGCCTGGAATATGTACATATGTTTACTATTTCATTTACATTTTTGTCACTGTACCTATAGGTTATAAACAGTTCTGGTGGTTGGTATTTCCTATTAAGTAGTAATGTTTTGAACTGTACTTGCAGGTTACGTGGACAATTTCTTACCAATTATAGTCCTCTGAAAGAATTTTTTGTGTTCTTCTTCTTCTTATGAATGCCAATTTGCGGTTTTCTTCCCACATTCCACAGCACTCTGAACTGAACGCTTGTTTCAATGGAATGTTTTGGTTTCAGTTACCAACTGTCAAATGTTTTTGCCAAAGATCGAATGTCAATATGTAAAAACGTAGGGGTGGTGTGCTGCGGAGCTGAGTGTTCAACAATGTACGATGCCTGGCGTGCTCCGAATCAGTTGTATGTGGATCAGCATTGTGCTCTTTCAATAGTCTGCTCTTTCACAAAGTCGCTTATCTCAATAGATTTCCCCATTTACAGCAGATATCTTCGGTAGGGTGATACCTCCCCCTCCCCCCATGTGTGCTCCGCTTTCATACTGTTGTTGCAGCTTCAAGTGCCCGTGACACAACCAGGCGGCATCCAACGTCATTTTGAGCAGTGGTCATAATGTTTTGGCTGATCAGTGTATGTAGGCGCTAAGAGACACAGAAAGTACTCGAAAAGTTTTGACTGTCGTTTTATCAGAGATGGTAGAATATCTACGGATAAGTTGAGGCATGTTTTCAATTATTTTGAGCCCTCTTCCATTGAGCGGAATGTCTGGGAACTTGTCCGCCCGTTTAACTGTATGGTCAGCGCCTCTGACTACCATGCAGTGGGCATGGATTCGAATCCTGGTCGCGCCGCGATATTCTACGTTAGGGAGTTTGGTGTTGTGTTGCTGTCATCATCATTTCATCATCATAGGCACGCACGTCGCCTAATGTGTCACCAAGTGAAAAGACTAGCTCCTGGTCATCAATGCTGTACAATCATTTCATTTCACTTTTTTCTGAGAAATCGTGTTATGGCACTTCCCGTGTTCATCTCGTGAGATTATTATCTGCATATCCAGGTCACTTATCCTATGTCACGATAGGCACAGACATGGACACTGCAGCTGCCGGCTGCCCACCATGTTTTGTGCCAAAGAGTGTACACCAAACGAATGCGTTTGAGTAGGTAATTACGAACCTGGAATGCGACTTTGTCAAGGCTGCGCTTATCATCTATAATTATTTTTGTTATTACTTAATACAAGTTCACTAAGGTGATAGTAGATGAATGTAAATCGAAAATTTTTATGTGCTGTGACTGAGATGCCTCAATAACTTGAAAAATCTTCTCTTTAAAAAATATATAAAAAAGCTGAGCCACAAAATAAGTTGAGCAATGCTCTCATACTGGGCTTATTGTGATCATTTTATGAGTCTTTTCACAAATGTTAGTAATTTTAGACATAATTTCTAAAAATTAAGCAGAAAGTGTAAACAGGGATAGCACTATATGAAGTGACCGAGTAAATATAAGCGTACTGAATGGTATAAAAGGGTAGAAATAAATTCAACCTTCTCTATGTTGTAACCAAAAGCGTCTATAATAGTATTGGGACAACTTGCGTTCTGCACCAAGGTACCGTTATCCAAGATGGTGGCCATGACATCACAGAACCCCAAGCCGGTTCCTTCGCCAAAGTACCGTTATCCAAAATGGCGGGAAAGTACCATGCGCCCCTGCCACTCCTCCCCCCTGCCACACACCCCCTGGTGGGAAGTTCAAGTTTCACCAGGACAATGCAACCTCTACTAATCTAAGAAAATGGTGGCAAAGAAAGGTCACTTGGGTTATCTCCACTAACCTAAGTCATCCAGGCACTACCTCATCCTAGGAACTGTTGCCAAGTTTGAATTTTGATGAAAAGATAGGTCAATTGGGCTATCTCTAGTAGCCTAAAAAAATCGCAGGAAGATAGGTCACTTGGGTCATCTCCACCAACCTAAGTCAACCGACTGTCACCTCCTCCTAGGAACTGGCACCAAGTTTGAATTTTGGTGGTAAAGAAAGGTCACTTGGGGTTTCTCCACCATCCTAAGAAAATCGTGGGAAGATAGGTCACTTGGGTTACCTCCACTAACCTAAGTAACCTGACTGCCACCCCTTCCCAGGGATTGGTTAAAAAAAGGACTCAGCCTGCATTGGGTTGGTGGAGAGAGGAAGGAGTGTACATTATTTTGGAACAGTTTATTTAGGGATGGAGTATATTTATTACACTGATACAAAACACACACCCTGACGTGATTGCGGTCACGCCACACAGCCTACAGATATCAAAACCACTAAACGACTCTGCAAACATGCTTGCTAATCGTCAGTTGTTGAAATCATGCACCAGTCTTTAAACAATTTGAGCCACTACCACAATCCGGTGCGTTCACCATGAGGTCCAGAGCCCTAGTACTCAGTACCACCACCAGAGAGCGCTATCATCCTTATCATCTGTTCGACCACTTTGTCTCTCCTGCAATTCTAACAGGATACTATAGAATGACTCTTCCACCATTCACGACATGCATGTGTGACGCACATACTGAGGTCACAGGTCATGCAATAGAAATCTGCTCGCGATTGTAATGGTACTCATGCAATGTGTGTAGCAAGTGTGCACATAGTGCCATCACAGTGTATAGCCCGCATACGTATACAGACGTCACAGGTCGTGCTATAGAAATCTGCCTGCGATTGAAATGAAACACATGGGCGCCGCTGCCCCTGGCCCTGACGCCACCCCAGCCATGCCCGCCACAGCAGCACTCTGGTGTCCATGGGCCACCCTGCCTCAGGCTAGCAGGTTACTGCTGCAGCAACCACCCTGATCACCGCAGCCCAATTCCACAGCGCTGCCTCCTACACCATCACGTCCTCGCCAACTGCATGAGGTACAGCACATCGCCCCTTTCCACCATGCCACAGAACTCCAAGACGCACTCGCACTGATCCCATCATGCATGCTAATTGTAAACTGTCCAAATAAAGCATTCTGCATTCTACACACATGCAAACTACTTAACCAAAATAATTTCAGTACAGACCTACAAACTGCATCTAGCTAATGCAGCACAGTGATGTTCAGACATGCTCAGTACTCATAAACTGTCCAAATAACGCATAGCACAGTTCTGTTGATTTTATGTCAGATCTATCCATGCGATCATGACATAACTTCTTGTTCTGTGTTCTAAAATTGCTTGTAAATGTAGCACAGCTGCCAACACCTAGCCCAGATGCACTGATCAGGAGGTGTAATATAGCACTGTACTCGACTGTATCCAGTCACCTCCACATTTGGAGAGCGTTTGGTCTGTTTTCTGTATGTCTGTGTATATCCATGTGTCACAGATGGCTCCCAGGACCGAGTCCGCTCTGCTGGTGGTCCAAACTTAGAACATAGAATACGTGTTCATTCATAATGCATGGTTGATCCACCCACAAACCCTATCACAGATGTAATGTGTGGTGGATTTGTTGCCGAACATAGGTCCAGATATACAGTCCATGGTAGATCCACACCTGAACACTAACTCGGATGTGGTATATTGTGGATCTGCACCTGCACTGCTTCACACAATGCACTTGGCGGATCCACCTTCAATCCCTATCTGTGCACGGCATATTGTGGATCCACATCTCAACATCGCTCCTGATATATCACGCAGAGGATCCACATTCAAAGGCTAACTCGGTTCTACTGCGGCTCCTGGGATCCTTCCACAAGGCATGCATATACACAGACATACAGAAAACAGAGCGAACGCTCTCCAAATGCGGAGCTGACTGGATACAGTCGAGTACAGTGCTATACTACACCTCCCAATCAGTGCATTTGGGCTAGGTGTTGGCAGCTGTGCTAAATTTACAATAATTATTTTAGAGCACAGAATGAGAGGTTATGTCATGATCGCATGTATACATCTGACATAAAATTGATAGAACTGCGAAAAATGACGAGGGAGTAGGTATAAATTGACCGAATATACCCCAAAATGCGGGGAAATTGAGGAAGTGCTTGCGTATCTTCTGGTTCACACCAAACAATTTGTACATGGGATCAAGTATGCGGCAACAAGAGGAATCCGAGAAAACGTCGACATCGAAGGGAATCAGGGAGGCCGCCTGTTTTTTCCATAGAGGCAGCATTATACTGTATGTCTATTGAGGTACCAGTGATACAAGCGAGTTGACAACTGTATTTGATGCTTTTCAGGAAGACAGACAACCATTCACCTCTAAACTTACTTTCATCTGCGTTAAAGGATAATGGAGAGTGGATGGGGTGACCGATTGAGATGGAGCTGTAACTAGATACGATTTAATGGTTGACTGATGCATTCTAGAAGAGGAGAGGTTGCTGTAGGCCAGTTTTCCCACTGTTTTGTCCGGATGCATCAGTCACGTGACATAGCCTGTGTTCTACTTGTATACAGCCACGTGTTCTGTATATGGTTTAAAGCACTGTCTACTTGCGATCGTTAACGGTAAACCTGTCGGTCATCAGAGGACTTACATCTCATGTCTGATGAAACTTGACACATTCCTCTAAACAAACTTTGATTTATGAGATGTGCTCCATCCCCCCTGTCGCATCTTTGGTGTAAAATCGAGACTTCAGCGTCATAACTGTTAGCGATATGTGCTTGTGAGGCGCTGCAATCCCCGTGTACGTATTTGCCTGACAGATGTGCTGTTTACAGAGTAAGTGATGGAATGACTTGTAATTTTCACATGTTAGACGCTGCTGCTTTGCGTATATCTGGTTCCTTGTAGGAGGTATCCCCCGCTTCTACCGATCATTTTATGCAGAGCTGATGCATGAATTGTATAATTTCTGAACCATGATCGGATTTGAACAGTGGATGCTATACATCTCTGGAAAGTTATATTGTGCATGTATCACGCATAGCAAGTGTTTTAACGAAGTAGTTTTCTCATTTTACAGATCGATACCGTAGTTTATAGTAGAGAAACCTGGAAGAAGGATGTATGTAAGGCGCTTGGAACATATTTCTGAGATGTGAAAATTAACAGTGCTACATTCCATACGACTGATAGGTCGGAAGCGCAGGCGATCTAATATTATAGCAAATTTTAAGTGCAGACCGTTGTAGCCTTAGGAGTGTGTGTGTTTATGTTATCTCTTACCAATGGTTACCGATCCTACACTCTACAACAATACTATAGAGTTGACAGCTTGGTTGATTTACGTAAAAATGTGTCGAACTCTATCCGTCTGGAGCTCCATCGCATATAAAAATCAGTCGTTTGCTGTTCTTCTTACTGTCTGCTATTACATCACGACACTTTGATATCTGTTACTATACATCGATAAGGAGTGCTAAGCTCCTCGACATGGCTGCATTTCAAGATATCTTGTGCACTTGGTTTGGCTAGGACTCGATAAGCTGCATTCATTCGCAAGAAGTGGACTGTAGCAGTCTACTTCTGGTCGGATGCAGATTAAATCAGTAGCGGTGCTGCAGGGTTGGCTGGCCAATGGCCTAAGACAGCGAGAATGCTCTTCGACTCTCATCAGCATAAATTATGCACTATGCTCAAGTTGTTAGAAATATGTGGAGCACTGTCTGGCATACTTTAATTATTTTTGTGTTCGTGAATTAACACTGAGTGGACACACTGCGCAGTCATCTATCCACGTTCTCAATGATACGAAGTGGAGAAGGGGTGGTTTAGCTATGATACTGAAATTGGGGAGACATGCTGTCACATCATTGGCCAGTGTTGAAGTTACTGAAAATTTCTAAAATTGTTTGCACAATCAACTGTGATGCTTATTATTACAGTACATCGGCGGTGTCTTTCCCACCCTAGCTGTGCATTGGCGCGCTTTTGGTTACTACATAATGATTGACTGACATCGCTTGTTTGAATTGGTGAGAGAGGCACGACTCACGCCCGGTTCTCACAGCTTTACTTCTGCCAGTATCTCGTCTCCTACCTTCCAAACTTTACAGAAGCTCTCCTGCGAACCTTTCAGAATTAGCACTCCTGAAAGAATGGATACTGCGGAGACATGGCTTAGCCACAGCCTGGGGGATGTTTCCAGAATGAGATTTTCACTCTGCAGCGGAGTGTGCGCTGATATGAAACTTCCTGGCAGAGTGCTAGTTCTGCAAGGTTCGCAGGAGAACTTCTCTAAAGTTTGGAAGGTAGGAGACGAGATACTGGCAGAATTAAAGCTGTGAGGACGGGGCGTGAGTCGTGCTTGGGTAGCTCAGTTGGTAGAGCACTTGCCCGCAAAAGGCAACGGTCCCTAGTTCGACTCTCGGTCGGGCACACAGTTTTAATCTGCCATATCAGCGCACACTCCGCTGCAGAGTGAAAATCTCATTTTGGAGAGAGAGTTTTGTGGATGGGTGACCCCTTCTGGGGGATGCTACCAGCGAAACAGTGATCGGGTACATGAGTGAAATATGAGGAATCAGTCGAAATGGAACGTAGAGCCATCATCTATTCCGTCACTGTGACAGATGAGTTTAAATGTAGAACTCGTAAATCACGTTCGGACATCACTTTGGAAACTCTCGACAACGCAGCCAAACTGTACTGGTTTCCTTATGTTGTAACTGTCTTTTATTTAAAATCATCCACCGTGTGTCACGTGTTATTGTACCTGCAGTAACAAAATGATTTACACTGTGCAATGTCTAGTTTTCTGTGAGAGGCCGTGGATCAGATCGTCTTAATATCGGTTTAGAATCTGGCACAGGACTCAACGTCGTGGCAGAAAAACGAAATCTTTGGCATTGTACAAAAGCTTGTTAGAAAACAGTGCTTCAAACAACCAAACAGGACCAGTGGGAGCATCTTTTGCGACTTAGTATAGACTGTAGGACACGATCATTTGCCTAGAGTGTAGGTGACCAAACTTGAAAGTGGTCTCTGCAGTGCCTGTGTATCTAATAGGATCGTGGCACACAGGCAGCGGCAGCAGCAGCAGTTTGAGGTGTAAATTTGGTGAGGGACGAAGTGTAGCATGTTGGGCTGATAGATTTGAACGGACGCAGATCTGTAGTACTTGTACGCAGTTTGGGGATGCACCACAATACGGGAATTCCACCGTATGGTCAGAACATGCTCCTATCGCACTAACTCAGGTCGTTCTGTTTCTACACGGGTTGCAGAAGGTGGTGGATATGGTTTTCTCCGACTTATGCTCAGTTCCAACTTGAAATGGATCGAACACATGCGCAAAGCTGTAGAAATGGGAGCAGTTTCAAGATGCGTAGGGATTGACGAAAACCTGGTTGTAATTATACTGTAGCAGACAGGTTCGAGAAGGTGACCTGTTGTGAGATATGAGAGTGCCAGAAATATGATTCACTTGTGGCTGTGATTCAGAGCTGGTATGTGGTTGAATGGGAAGACACAGTTCCAAATCGCAGACAGCATTTCTTGCGGATAGCGTAACACTACAGATCTGAAAAGCTAGTGTATATTTCTTACGACCTCAATAAGCATACGATCTACTACCATTTGTGATCCTTCTCAATCAGCCATCGCCTATAACTAAGTGGATATATAGCAGAACCTCTGACGTGGTATCGAGACAGAATACGTTACACATACTGGACAAATATCTAGTGACGTGAGGGCGTCGCAAATACGTATTTTGTATCACGTTCCTTAGCCGAATAACTTTCAAATTTTACCGCTTTTATCACGAGGTTGCGTCGTGGGCTACGTGTAAGCGATCGCCATCTCGATATTTGTCTGGACAGAAAAACCACCTCATTCAGAGGTAATGTTGTACCGTGATTTATAAAGCCAGTATAGCTTTTAACATGGATATTTGTGTGAACCTGTAGAACAATGACCGCTTGTGACAGTAACATACAATAGTTGTTGGGCTTGTCCGCAGCTCGTGGTCGTGCGGTAGCGTTGTCGCTTCACGCGCTCGGGTTCACGGGTTCGATTCCCGGCGGGGTCAGGGATTTTCTCTGCCTCGTGGTGACTGGGTGTTGTGTGATGTCCTTAGGTTAGTTATATTTAAGTAGTTCTAAGTTCTAGGGGACTGATGACCGTAGATGTTTAGTCCCATAGTGCTCAGACCCAGTTGTTGGGCTGGAGCTTTTTAACATCTGGCCGAATACGTCTCTCTTTCTAGGACACGCAGGAACAAGTTATGAGACTTGACCACCCGGGTTGATTTTCTCTCAGTATTATTTCGTATCGCCAGCGATCAGTTATTGACGCAGTATTATACTTAGTAGTAGGGGCTGCATGATATGTCTGCATTGAGCATCAGGTTTTATAAAGTATGTGTTTGTGTTCTGACATGTGCAAAGGAAATGACTAAGTCCAGTCATAAGGAATGTATGGATTTGATGTGGAGTACTGTGATAGCTTGGGAATAGTACGTCAAGCCATAAGAATGGTACCGATATTTCTATTTCCAGAGCCACAGATGTCAACACAGTGTATTACCGATACTTCGCTCATTGTCGAATGTCGTTCAACTGAGATCGCGATCGTAACATTTAGTTGTAAGTACATCGATTTTCTTAGGCTAAACATTCTACCTATGCGTGCTCAACCTGCAGCGCCAGTGATCTGTGTGGGGGTGATTCACGTTTCCTGTGAACAGTAGGAGCTGTCAGACTGGAGATGCCTGATGGATTGTAGGAATGTAGACGAATTAACCATGTTGTCCTCTAGACGACCGAATAGCGAACTAATACTTAGTATGTGTTGGATAGCTTTCCTGATTGCGCGGAAATTTGAGAAGATTGAATATGAAGATGCATTTGCGCTGGATCGTTATTCCCTCCCTTTTCTGCAGATTTCGCGCCTTTATTTAGTTGAGGGAAGACCGATTATGGTATGTGCATCTAGCGTGTGGGAGACACGTTTGCCGGTTCCCTAGACATGAGAAACACTTTAGTTGACCTTGTAAATTATAGGGATGATTTGGAATCTACTACACACCAACATCGGTACCACAGTCTAACATAACAGTCGCGACACTTCGCCTCGATTTTGTTGCCTACAGCGCCAGCAGCGCCCCAAGCGGCCGGTAGGTTGAACTGTGACTTCGGCGCGATCGTGAAAGCAAATAGTGATTGTTTATTTTGATTTATACAAAGGTTTTTACCATCGGGAGCGTTTGTAGCGCAACAAATTGCAGCAACAACAGGAAGAAGACACAACAGCTATCTTTTTTTAGGTTTCCTAAGGATCCTGAGGGGTATATACCATCATGTTACTAAACTGCTTCGTCAGGATTCACTTGCTATCTATATGTGTATAAATGATGAATGTTTCGTTTTAGGAGCAGAAAATGGTTAGTTAATAGCAGACGAGAAGACCTTATGAAGAAAGACTCAGTTTACCTGTACAATAATATTACGTTTTGCCCCCTACATTTCGAACAAAACCAGTTCATGAACGCAGACAATAGCAAACTCGTGTGGAATGCAGTACCCACACTGTTTGACATTCCAAATAAGCCACCTCAACTGACGATGAAGAGGAAACTGCCACAAAGATTCAACAGTCAATCTAAAGCTGTAAAACAGTCCTATGACACAGAAGCAGCCAGTTCTCTCCATGTATCAGTGCCAGATTCGTGTGAACATCAACACAGACCTGCTTTGGCGATGAAGTGCTTAGATTAAGTGCAGCTGTTCGTGTCTTACAAAAGCGTGTGAAGTGCCAGAATGTGCAGATCGAGCGAAGCTATTACGAGACAAGGAAAGTGCCTACAGACAGATTGTTTGAAAATTATTCAAATATTTGGTTTTTCGTGAAATGTAATATAATCAGTTCATTATAATGTTTTCAGCATATTTCTCCCACTATTTGGCAGTTGCTTGTCCCACTTAGAATAATACAGAGATGAAGGATGTACTTGTGGCAACAGGCGACAATGACACACACAGTAGGCCTACAGAACGATAAACGAGCTGTCGATCGCTTTTGCATGTAGAGGTACATGTCTGTGCTTCTTACATGTGAATCTGTGTGTTTATATTCTTTTGATATCAACGTGGTAAGCTGCAATTCTGTCAAATGTCACAAGTGTTTCTTCACGAATGTGTTGTAGCTTGCCACTCTATTCATGGTTTTTGTCCATACTTGCGCTTATTTTAGAATCGTTTTTAGAAACATATATGCCTTCTGATACTACACAAACTCTTGGAGGCAAGAAACTAACTCGAATAATTCGGAAATTACGTAGTAAATTGATGTAAACAAACATTATGCTTACGACGCGTCTGACGTTCACCTTACCCGCCGCCTAGAGCGCTAGTGTCGCTCCATCTGTCAAAAGGCAACAACTTTCACAGCAGTGAGTGTCGCGACTGTTATGTTAGACTGTGATCGGTACTCGAGAGTGGAAATATCAGTTTCCTTTATTTGATTCGAGTTTCCAAGTAAATGTTTTCACAGACGTGACAAGCTATAGTTTCAGATTTGTAGAGAAATCATTTCCAGTCTATATCTTGGGAATTACGTTGCGCTAGCGATCGGTAGTATGCTGCCTAGTGCTTGATATCGAGAAGTACCGCGAATGTGGTATAAAAGTATGGCGAACCATGCGAAAATACATGTGTTCTTGTAATCCCCGAGTCTGGAGATGTGTGCAGAAAAGCGAGCAAGCGAGGATGCAGGTTTGGAGCAGAAACAGCCAGTCATAATGCTCGATTCATTCACATCCTTTGTGCTGGGGTTTGCAGCCTCTACATTGGAGAGGGAAGGTTTACGTGCCTTGAAAGCAGGAAGGGTAACATGTGATGGACTGGGTAGCACTTTAGGTCCGCGAGGAAGACTGCATTCGACGTTATTCTTTGTTATTTTCGTAAACAGGTTCGGTGAGGGCAAGAATTTTCGTGCATACAAGCTGAGACATCAAAAAAGCGAGTGTTAACTATTTCCAGGACACTATACAATTTCCACGAGGTCAACTCGGTTCTTATTTTTTACATAGTCATGTGAAATCAGTATAAGATTCAGAACCTTGTTAGATGCGCTTGCAAAAGTTTGTAGGTAAGCACGCGCACTTCGGGATGTTGGGTCAGACACGCTGGGCAGTTAAGCAGGATTTAGACGCACCTCTCGTGTCGCGCTAGTAACAATGCACCCTGTGCTACTCTGTCATCAATGACAAAGACACTTGCTCCCTAGATACATCTCGCGTATGAGACTGGCGTGGGCGTGCCTTGGAGTTCTGTGATGTCAGTATAACACTGACTGTATACTCGAAAATAGAAACAGCTTTACCTGCGTCTAGTGGTGGCACCCAGCTGTGATTTCTCGCGCACTGCTCGCGCACCCCTGCAGTTTCCGCACTCCCGCCCAGTCGCGTCAGCAACGAAGCCTAGGTGAACACATATTTCGAGAGGAGTTTCTCAGGTGTCAAGTATGAAATGGATGCTCCCGCCTCATGTGTGTGGGCCCCCGACGGGCGTCTGTGTGTGGTTTGACAGCTGACGGCCACGTCACTTTGCAGGGGCTGCCGCTAACCTCCTGTGCGGTCCCGTGGATAGGATGTGGCGAGCAGTGCTTGCATGTGTTGATTGCGTATCTGTTGCATTATTTTGTGAGCAGGTCCGTAGGCTGTGCTATGCGTTATTTGGACAGTTTACGAGTACTCAGCATGTCTACAAATGACTGTGCTGCATTATTTAGAAGCAGTTTGCAGGTCTGTACTGAAATTATTTTGGTTTAGTAGTATGAATGTGTGTAGGCCGCAGAATGCTTTATTTGGACAGTATACAATTAGCAGGTGTGATGGGATCAGTGTGACTGTGCCTTGGAGTTCTGTGGCGTGGTGGAAAGGGGGGATGTGCTGTACCTCACGCGGTTGGCGAGAATGTGACGGCGGAGGATGCGGCGCTGCGGAATCGGGCCACTGTGATCAGGGTCGTTGCTGCAGCCGTAACCCACTAGCCTGAGGGAGGGTGACCCGTGGACGAAAGAGTGATGCCGTGGCGGCCGCGACCTGGCTGGGGCAAGGCCAGGGGCAGGGGCCCCCCACATGTTCCATTTGAATTGCAGGTAGATTTCTATTGCACGATCTGTGACGTCTGTATACGTATGCGGGCTATACGCAGTGACGTCAAAGTGCGCACGCTTGCTACACATGTTGCACAAGTACTGTTACAATCGCAAGCAGATGTCTCGTGCATAATCTGTGGTGTCAGTACGTGTGTCACACATGCATGTCGTGAGTGATGGAACAGTTTTTCTACAGCGGCTGGGAGGGTGAATCGCTCTGCAAATAGGTCTTCGCCGGAGTGCAGGTATAGATGGGAATGACGTCAGCAGTGGTGAACACGCAGGCGCGCGGCCCTGAGGACAACTTGGCGCTTTTTAGATATAGATGTGACATCGGTATGTGGGTGCGGGCTATACTCTCTGACGTCACTATGCAGGCTAGACACGTCAGATGTGTCCCGTTAGAATCGCAGGAGAGAGAAAGTGTTCGAACAGATGAGAGGGATGATAGCGCTGTCTGGCGGTGGTATTGTGTACTAGGTCAGTTGGGCTCTGAATCTCGTGGTGAACATACCAGATGGTGGTAGTGGCTCAAATTTTTAAAGAGTGGTGCATGATTTCGACAACTGACGATTAGCAAGTATGTTTGCAGAGTATTTTAGTGGTTCGCATGTCTGTAGGCTGTGTGACATGACCCCAAGCATGTCAGAGCAGATGTTTTGTATCAGTGTAATAAATATACTCCATCCCCAAATAAATTGTTCCAAAATAAATAAAGTACACTCCTTCCTCTCTCCACCAGCCCAATGCAGGCTGAGTCCTTTTTTCACCAAGGGGTGGCAGTTGGGTTACTTAGGTTAGTGGAGGTAGCCCAAGTGACCTATCTTCCCTCGACTTTCTTAGGTTGGTGGAGAAACCCCAAGTGACCATTCTCTGCAGCCGAAATTGAAACTTGCTGCCAGTTCCTAGGAGGAGGTGACAGTCGGTTGACTTAGGTTAGTGGAAGTGGCCCAAGTGACCTATCTTCCCGAGTCTTTCTTAGGCTAGTAGAGATAGCCCAACTGACCTATCTTTTCGCCAAAATTCAAGCTTGCCGCCTGTTTCTAGGATGAGTTAGCAGTCGGATGACTTAGGGTAGTGGAGGTAACCCAAGTGACCTTTCTTTGACGCCATTGTCTTAGATTAGTAGAGGTTGCGTTGTTCTGATGGAATTTGAACTTCCTGCACCGGGGGGGGGGGGGGGGGGGCGGAAGGGGAACGTGACAAGGAGGCGTGGCACTTTCCCGCCATCTTGGATAACGGTACTTCGGCGCAGAAAGTGCCTTGGGGCTGGGTGACGTCACGTTCGTCATCTTGGTTGACGTCAACAACTGTCGTCACAGACGCCATCTTGGATGACGTCATTACTGACGTCAGTTGATGACGTCATCGCTGCCATATTGGATAATCGTACTTCGGCGCAGAATGCTGGTTGGTGCAATACTTATAATGTTACACCACAACCAATTTTTATATCTGAATTTTTTTGTTATAGTGAACGAAGAGCCTTCCTTGTGTACCTACCAACTAGATGTTGGTTCTGTGTTTTCAATGGATCTCAGATGAACAAACGTCCAGAGCGTTCAATAGAACTGTATCACAACATGACGTCTTGCTTCAGGCACACAGTCGCCACACGGACAGGCAAATGTGCGCATCATCGACGCCAACCCTGCTGCACTCGGACAATTCCCACACCAGGCTCTCATCCTCAGTGATGGAAAAGTTATATGCAGCGGGTCGCTCATCAGCACGACTGCAGTCCTCACCAGCGCCTACTGCACCGTCGGGTGAGTGGCAGCGGCAGCTTGCCGAGGAGAGCTTCTGTCTAGTGTGCGCAACAAGCGACGCAGCTTTATGATTTCGGGTGATGAAGCTGTATATTTGGTTGGGAGACTTGATCCCAATGCTGCACTTTAATAAACAATTGTTTCCAACTATGATTTCGAAACTTTGGTATCTAACTCTGACTGTCATAAGAAACTGAAATGCCAAGTAAACTACAAATTATTGCAATAAAGAAAACTAACCGTTCTGTTGTTAGATCGATTACTGCTGCTACAATGGCAGGTTATTAAGAATTAAGTGAGTTTGAATGTAGTCTTATAGTCGGCATACAAGCCATGGGGCAAAGATTCCTTGAGGTACTGATGAAGGGAATTTCCCATATTACCATTTCACGAGTCTATCGTGAATATCAGGAATAACATCAAATCTCCGACATCTCTGCAGGGAATGGGACCAACAATGAGTGAAGAGAATCGTTTAATGTGACAGAACTATGAATCTTTAAGCAGCAGTCTTAAGGCAATCCCACAGGACAAAACCATGTGTACTTAAATCTAGATTCTCTATAGAACCTCCTCATGCCTTACCTTATCAGTCCACTTAATTTTCAACGTTCTTCTATAGCACCACATATCGAATGCTTCGATTCTCTTCTTTCCCGATAGTCCATGTCTCACTACAACGCAATGATGTGCTCCAAACGTACATTCTCAGAAATTTCGTTCTCGAATTAAGGCCTATGTCTGATACTAGTAGATTTATCTTGGCCAGGAATGCCCTTTCTACAGGTGGTAGTCTTATTTTATGTTCTCCTTGCTCCATGTGTCATGGATTATTATGGTGCCCAGGTATCAGAATTCGATAACTTCATCTACTTCGCGATCACCAATCTTGATGTTATGTTCCTTGCTGTTCTCATTTCTTCCATTTCTTATTACTTTCGTCTTCTTCGATTTACTCTTCATCTATATTTTGTAGTAATTAAACTGTTCATTCCATTCAGCAGATCCTGTAATTATTCTTCTCATTCACTGACGATAATAATATTATCAGGGAATCTCAACATTGATATCATTTTACCTTGAACTTTAATTCCACTCTTGAACTTTCATTATTTTTCTGTCACTGGTTTTTCGATGTATAGACTGAACAGTAGGGGTGAAGGACTAAATCCCTGTCTTACATCCTATTTAATTTGAGCACATGATTCTTGGTCTTCCCCTTATATTGTTCTCTTTTGACTCTTCTACACATTGTATAATACATGCCTTCCCCTATAGCTTCTCATACATTTCTCAGAATTTCGAACGTCTTGCACCATTTGACATTGTCCAACGCTTTTTCCAGGTGTAAAATCCTATGAACGTATCTAGATTTTTCTTTAGTCTTGCTTCCCTTATCAACTGCAACGCCAGAACTCCTCTTGTCGGCTTTTGCAGTCTTTGGAACTGTGTCCATGATGTTTTTCCGAAAATCTGATGATCTATCGGCAGATTCATATATTCTACACACCGACGTGAACAGTCGTTTTGGTGCCATTTCCCCCACTGATTTTAGAAATTGTGATGATTTGTTATCTATCCCTGATGCCTTATTTGATCTTAAGTCGTCCAAAGTTCTTCTAAATTCTGATTCTAAGACGATACCTCTCTCTTATAAATCGACTCATGTTTCTTCTTCTATAACGTCATCACACGAGTCTGTCTGTCATTGAGGTTTTCAGTGTGCACTTCCCACCTATTTGCTCTCTCGCCTGCATTTAATTGTGGAATTCCCATCGTGCATGTAATGTTACCTACCTCGCTTTTCATTTCACCGAAGGTTATGGTTTTTCTATATGCTGCATCGATCTTTGAGACCATCATTTCTTTTTCGATTTCGATTTCTTCACATTTATCGTGCAAGCATTTTATGTAGGTTCTCTCACTTCCTGTTTACTTAATTCCACAGCAACCCCCATTTCTGTATTTCCGAATTTCTCTGAACAACTTTGTACTTCCCTTTTTCATCGATCAACTAAAGCATTTCTACTTTTGCCTATGGTTTCCTCGAAGCTACTTTCTTTGTACTTATGCTTTTCTTTCCAACTTCTGTGATCGCCCACTTTAGTGATGTCCATTCCTTTTCAACTAAACTGCTTACTGAACTATTCCTTATCGCAGTATCAATAGCCTTATAGAACTTCAGGCATATCTCTTCATTTGGTGTTACCTCTGTATTCCACTTCTTTGTGCCCTGATTCTTCCTGACTAGTCTCCTGAACTTCACCCTACTCTTCATCATTACTAAATTGTGATCTGAGTCTAGATCTGCTCCCGAGTATGCCTTAAAATCCAGTACCTGATTTCGGTATCTCTGCCACTGAAATCATCATGCATCGCCTGGCCTTTTCTGAGTATACCTTCTCTTGTTGTGATTCTTGAACAGAGTATTCATTGTTACAAGCTGACACTATATTAACTGCATGAACATTTTATTATTCAAATACTGGACATGTTTTGAAAATAAATTCTATTTTCAACAGTCATCATGTCAGTGAATACAAACACACTTCAAAGAAAACTCACTTTTTAGATACTGATATTTATTATGTAAACGCACGTGGGCAAACGTATTTTACAGGGACATAAACACTCAAAAATTCACTGTATGAATGGTAATTATAAAGTGTTAGCTACACTTGCCAATAAGCCAAAACTTAATAATATAGTTTTCTGTTGTGACAATTAGAACCAAACTATAAGCATCGTGCATTTTCATAAAGCTGCTGCATTTACTTTGCATATACTGTCACATACCTTGTACAGAATATGTGGAATCAGCTTGTTCTGTCACGATCTACGAGTAATTGCAGGCCAATTCCTTCACTGTGCAGGCACACATACATTAAATGTACCATCCTGTCTGTATAGCAGACGATTGTATGAAATCCAAAAATAATTAAAATAATAACTGCTGTCATTGAGTTCTCGTATAGAAGTGTTTTAAATTTTTGTCTGTTACAGTCGTCTCTCAAAATATTTTCAATTGAATCTCTTCTCTTTACTTCTTTTCTTTGACAGTGAACATTATTTCATTAACATTCAACACTGTACGACACTTTTCTATGCCAAATGTTCCCTTAGTCAAACTCCAATTACTGTTTCCTTCACAGCACACATATTTCACTAACAAGCTTGAAATAAAATATTTTGTCTTATTCTAATTTTTTTCCCATTAATACTTTTAGTTTGTACCTTTTCTATATAAAAAGAGTGCTTAAATCATAAAAATATCATATTGTAACATGTGAACCTGCTGTATAATTTGGTTTTCATTGTATGACCACTTTCGTTTGGAGACCACCTTCCAGTACAAATTTCTGTTAATACAGGGTGGCCCAAAAAGGATGGTCACATTTTAAATAACTATAACTCCATCAGTTTTACAAATTAATTTTATTCAATTACGTAACTAAATGCTCCCAGGCACCCAATTACAAGAACTAACCACAAAAAATCATGTACGGAAAATGACTTCCGGAAGATGGTGTCCTTCCTCGGTGATGCATTCCACAAGTCTTTCCTCGAAATTTTCCATCACTTTCACTACTGTTTCTTCTTGAATTGCCATAATTTCCGCACTGATTGCCTCCTTCAGATCAATTAAGTTTCGGGGCTTCTGTACGTAGACTTTTGACTTTAGGTATCCCCAAAGAAAAAAATCACAGGCTGAGAGGTCAGGTGATCTCGCGGGCCAGTGGACATCTCCAAAACGCGAGATGATGTGGTGGGGGAACATCCGCCTTAAAACACACATGGAGTCATTGGCTGTGTGGGCCATGGCCCCGTCCTGTTGAAACCAAATTCGATCTCGATTTACATGTAACTCTCGCAGTTTCGGCACCAAAAAGCTACGTAGCATGTTAACGTAACGTTTCGAGGTCACTGTGACTGTAGCGTTGTTCTCCTCAAAAAAATAAGGACCAACAATCCCCAATCTTGAAATTCCACACCAGACTGTTACCTTAGCACTATGAAGAGGCTTTTGGTGCAATTCTCTGGGATTATCTGCTGCCCAGTACCTGCAGTTTTGTTTATTGACATAGCCGTCTAAATGGAAATGGGCTTCATCTGACATAAGAAGCACAACATCATTATTAGAGTACAAGATGTCAAGCATTGATTCACAAAATCGTCTTCGCTGCTCAAAATCACGATCATACAGCTTTTGCGTGATCATAATTTTGTATGGGTGAAACTGTAACTCACGGCTTAAAATACGCTGCAACGAACTACGGCTGAGGCCTAAAGTTTGAGCACGACGCCTAGTGGAACGACGCGGGCTTTGCAGCACTGACGCTCTAACATCATCAATGTTCTGTGGAGTAACTGCCGTACGTGTACGCCCTGTAGATTTACCACTTTTGACAGACCCTGTTGTCCGGAATGCAGTCACCCAACGTGATATGGATCTGCGATCTGGAATGGGTCCATCACGCGCTACACCAAAACGTTGTCGAAACAATCGTTGCACAGTAATAAACGATTCATCATTTCTGAAAAACTGTTCCACAGCAAAAACGCGATGCTCGACCGTCCACTGCGCCATCTCGTGGCAAACTGGGTGTAATGGCCGACTTGCAGACGGCCGGCAGTGGTCCCCCCTCCTCACCTTTCAATGGTACTACGCAGTTCAAATCCGACCATCCTTTTTGGGCCACCCAGTGCAAGCTGTTACATATATATCGTAAACCAAAGATCAAAATATAATACACATATTACATTTTGACCTTTGTTTTATGATATATATATTTATAACACCTTATATTAATAGAAATTTATGCTGTATAATGGTCTCCAATCGAAATATATACATACAAATTAAACTGTGTACTACAAAATGGACTCTTAGAAAAACCAATCATACAATTAAAAATAAATTATACAACAGCAAGCACATATTAAACAAGGCGTTTCTACTATTTATCAAAGGTATAGAATGCAAGCAACAGAAGATTATTTTCAAATGCTAAAAACATATTTGGTCCTTTACACAGACTAAAATCCTCAGTTACATACATTGCCATAAGTAGCCCATAATTAGTTATTTCCCTTGAAATTAAATTTGGATTTATGCACTACTTTTCCTTAATCATAATTTAAACGAGATTATTAAGTTCACACACTTACACTTCATGGGATGCTGGGACTGTAATTTCTCATTGGAAATAAAGTGTTTTTACAGTAACTATAAGGGCAAGCGTAAATAAATGCATAGCTTCAAGTACAACTGCCATTTTAACAGATACTGAAACAATAGTATCTGACAGCAGGGCTCAGCAAGACAGGAGCACTTAGAACCACATTTAACATTGTGTCCTTCACATATATACAAAAAATTTCCACTCTTCCCCTTCATTATATTTTTTTGTAAAAATGGTTTACATAGACACAGTAGCTTGTTACTACAAATTATTTGGCATTATTTCTTTCAGAAGTTGTCATTATACTACCTCCAGCCAGCAACAGAAACATAACTAATTAGCAAGTTACATTTCCATAAAACAATCTCAAAACACAGTACACACACACACACACACACACTTTTCTTCATACTTCCAATACATGGGCTTCATTACATTATGAATATTCCACACTGTCTTTTCCTACAATATAAGAATTCATTTTCCTAATCCAAATACAGAAGTGAAATTTATTTTTGTTTCAATGAGGACAGAACCAATGAGATATGAGTGGAATACTGTGACCATCTGTAGGCCACGTGTGCATTTAATATGGCTTTGTGATGCAATTGCTCATTGCAACCACATATCTCCCCTCTAGTATGTATGATTCTGTTATATGTAGATAAAAAACAACATTTGAATTCAGAGTCATTTTATATTGAATTCTGAACACAATTTATAGACCCATAACACTTACTTTTACAACTTATTGTCAAACTTGTATGAAGAGACTCTTTTATTTCCAAAGTTTGTGCAAGAAACTGGGTTCCTGTATGATATAAACAGTAATTAAGTACAAGCAATATAACAATATTGTATTAAAACCCAATAACACTTTTGACTAATTATCGAGTTGTTGCTAATTTATAGTATGCAAACTGGTTCTAACATTATTTTGTAACATACATAGAGGTTCCATTTTACTGGATATGTTATCAAAACTGTGTGAAGCTTTAAGGATCTCGTATCAGCAATATTAACATATTACAATTGCAAAATTATTTTAGAGTCAGTCTATTGCATTATATTACCGACTGAACGCAAGAAAGCTTTCAAAATTTGATATATATTCTTAATCAGAGTTGAAATTGTAACTAACTTACAAATAAATGGAGCAAGAGATTTTTGTGACATATGTATCGGTGTCAAATCTTAAGATTCTATTTGTGTCATCCCATTCTCTCAAGTGATAAGCTGAAATATATTGCCTGTAGAGTATATATGTGGATAGGGATGACATTTTGTCGGAAATGAGCAACATCCTCGAAATGCTAATAAGATTTATCAAGTCAAGTAGCGTAATGACAGTTTAAAGGGCTCCAATAGACTGGTTTCTTAGGAAGTAATCTTCCTTTTACGTTGCTACTGCCTCTTGCTACTTGTTTGTGATAGTAACTAATGTCAAGGAACGACAATAGTCGCTGCTTCTTTATTTGACCTCTTTCTAAAGAATATCAGTAATTTTCCTGTCTTTTCCAGTCTTCATTGTCAAACTGAATGAATGATATAATGAGCTGAACATATCCACTTGTTGGTAGTGGGATGTGTATTCTGATAACACATACTTGTCAGGCATTGTGATGACAGTGATTGGACTGATTGGTAACCTTTAGTGGCACAACTGGTTTAATGGTCACGGATTGTTCCACTATTTTGACATGAGTGTGATGTGCATATTTGAAGCAACCACTTTCCTCTTCATGGATATGTAAGGGTAGGTAACAGCAGGTGGATTCAACTGAAACTCTTTCAGTGGATTTCTGGTAAGGCATATTAGTTTACAATTAACACTGCAGTTGGTGCAATGTAGGTATTAGAAAGTTCTTTAAGTATGCTGTTATTCTGATTAACCATATTCCTTACATCAATGGGATGGTAGTTTGAGATTATAATTGTGGAAATACATGTGATTTTGTAGATAAACAAGTTCTTGCAATTTTAGAAGGGTGTTTTGTGTTCAGACCAAGTGTCCCAGGTGCTTTTGATTACACACTGGAACTGTACTTTTATTTGATGTTTATAACAGAAAATTCAATTATATCAGGGAAATTAATTATGATTAGCATGAAATCGAAATTAATGGTGTTTTGTGAGTTAAGAGACTTAAGAACTTATTCTTTGTGTTGATGCCATGACCATGTGTGAGGAGAAAAAGGGGTAATAGTGAGTGAGTGTAAATCATTAATGAGGGTTGTAATTCTAAGTAATCTGTGTCTAATATTCAAAATCTTATGAAATTTAGTCATTGTTCAGCCATGACGAACAATATGTCCTTTATACACTCCCCTGTGTTATTGTTAAGTAAACAGAGTACAACATTCTAAGCTTATTTATCATCCAATTATACAGATCATGTGTTCCACTTACAGGAAGTTAACTTATTTCTCTGTCGTTCACTCATAACTAACCATATGTCCTTCATACAGTCCATAGTCCTTTGTGATGTTGCAAATGAACACAGCTACACTTTGAAAGTCAATCTGGCATTGGTACACATGTTAAATTTTGCTACTTTATGTGGTTCTTGACTGATGAAATATTTTCATGAAACATTGAATACTTTTCTTGCAGACAAGCTTCTACAGCTCTGTGAAGAGCACTGTACTGTGGCACACTTCTAAAACTCTTAAAGAGAAATCTTTTGGTGTTGCCTGCTCGACGCATGCATGTATGACTGATCTTCTTTTGTGTGCCACCATAAAGCGCCATCACATGTCTGTCTTGACTCTGCTAATGCATGTGATACTCACAATGAATAGGCATTTGAAGGAAAGTCTTGGTGTGCATGCTAAATTGTTCTTATCGTCAATGGTGGGGACAAGTTACATTCATACTTTGTATATCGTAAATGTTCAATGCGAATTATTTCTATGTCAGTTAATCAACTCCATATGGAAGCTCCTGGCGATCCCCAGCTGTTACTACTATCTTACAAAACACTTCTCACCACCCACCACCTAATCACAATCCCAGTTTCCCAGTATGAATCATTGGAATCTACATGTGCTAGACCATGCACAGCAAATTTTGTTTGGCCTTTATCATTGCGAATAAAAGAATTATAAGTAACGTATCCCTTGTTATACTGCAATTTTAACCAAGCTGTTAAATGTTGCAGCCAAGAATGAAATCATTTATCTTCTAGCACAACTGAGTTATTCTTTTTCAGCTCCCTTTTCTATTATTTGCGGCCTTACACAAAACCCATGAAAAAGCTTAGTTCACATGTACTGACACATGGGGCAAAATATTTAGTTAATTTATTATTACCTCTAGCACAGGTGTGATGCTCTATACATGGCTTTCCTTGCTAAGATATACTTCATGGCACTGGAGATCTTATTTCAAAATCAGTTGACACTGTCAGCAGCTGACAACCACAGCAACATGACAGATGCATAATAAATGGTGAACCCTGCTATGGTTCCACATATTACTCACTAGAATCTTGTGATAAATAATCAGATATATATTGAGTCAATACCAAATTTATGTCAAATTTGATGATGGAGCTGAAGAACGAGACAACAGAGCCCCAGTTAATGTAAAGGAAACTATGGCTATTAGGCAGACTCTGAGGTCTGTTATTTGCATATTGAAGGTAGAGAGCGGAAGAATGAAATGGAAAGGTGACGGATCACAGCTGTCAGCTGCACTGGGACAGTACGTGGAGTCAGCAACGACGAGTGAAAATGTGTACCACACCAGGATTCCAACCCAGAATCTCCTGCTTACTAGGCAGGTGCGATAGCCACTATGCCATCCAGGACACAGTGTTATCGCAACTGAATGGACTACCTTGGCTCACCTCATGGCTAATCCACACTCCCATCGAGCGCCACCTTCCCACAGCCGCTCTCCATTTCCTCCATATACGATTTTCTAAGTTTCCCACAGGAGCTCAAATGTATTTGTGCATATGCACTGATGAAGGTGGATTCATTTCCCAGCCAGGCCTGTATAATTATATGAATGCTGGTGTCTGTTATTTTGGACTTGTCCGAAAAAAAACAGACACCACACATTTATGTAATGAGGTCTGTTAACTGTGATACAATTATAGAATTAGACTGTTCTCAAGCAATCATTTAAACTGTGAAAATAAATTAACTGATACATCAGGTTCTCCACTACTGACCAGTGCAACAACACACACGCAATTCCTTGAGCTGGATGTATTGGCTAGTAGTTCTGCTAATCAGGAACATTTAATGGAGTGCCTCAGAAATCTAATCAAGAGCATGAATAGAGATTTAAATCAAAAGTTAGGAAAACAGAATGAAAATTTAAAAATAAGGTTGACCAAATTATCAAAGAATGATGAAAGTCTGCAAAAAATGTGGCAAGATATATTAATGCTTTTGGTCACGACTGAGAAAATACACAATGATTTCGATCTGAAGATTTAAACAGTTGTGGGGAAAGCTAAGGATCGAATTTGAAGTGCAGACTAAGAGTGTGAAAGATAGGACCATGATGATCAAGTGGAACAGATTAAATCAGAAGACATTGACGGAAAAATATAGTGGAGACTGAAAAATTTGAGAGCACAACAGAGGAAACATAAAGAAGATAGTGTAACTAAAGTTGGTAGTTTAATTTTAGGACATTTTGAGAGTCACAGGGGCCAAGTTTCTGAACAAGTCATTGCAACTGCAGTATTCTAAAATAAAATTCAAGTCACTAAGTTTGACAAAATTTTAAATTTGGCAGATGAATTGTGCAAGCTGACAAAGAAAGTTGAGTATCTGCTGAAGTAGGGAAAAACAGTAAAGGCATAATGTCCATTCTGATTTCAGAGACAGAAGAGGTTACACCAATGTTAAAGTTTAAGCAAGGATATTGTGAACCCAATAGCTCACTTTGAAACTTGGCCAGTGATTTGCGTGAACGCCTCCTACCGACAGAATGGAAACCATGCTATCTGACTGGTGATGAGGTTATTATTCAAAGTCCAGGAGAAAATGGAGGAGACTTTGACTATTCGGAACATGAAAGAAATTGACACAAAACTGGAATCTGTTGTTGCTGCTTGAGTTTCTTCTGAAACGTCACTAACCTGTGATTTCTCATTTCTCACAGATTCTTTCTCAAAACCCAAACTTCCACTAGCCATGTCTCATCCATTACTTTAATTCGACAGTGAATGTGAGCTAGCATGTCTGTGGTGTTTTCGTAATTTTCAATGGAGCTACTAATTTGTAATAAATGTTTGACAAAATTAATTTCACCCAGTGCTGAATTCTCATTTTCAGTTTCTTTCATTTGTGTCACACGACGGCGACTGGACCTAGTTTTGCTAGGTATGGTGATGATTTGTAACAAAAATAAAATGCAACGCAAACATTTCTATTACCTACCAAAATATGAAACTTCCAATCACTTACTGTCCACAAAAAGACAAATCGTCTCTCTTAATGAATAACTAATGAAATTCCTGAATATGTAAAAAGCATTACAATTATGTCAGTCTGTACAATTACTTTTCACCTAATGGAATGTAACTGTCATGCAAAAAATTCTCTAAAATATCATTCACCACCATGAAAATATAAATGATACCACATAAAGAAACATTTACGACATTCTTACACTGATATTAGCCAGCAAAGCAGTGTGTGCGCAAGTTATTGTGAAAGATGGTTGTTGTTACTTCACTGTCGAGACATTACCTTCATCTGAGTACGAAATTCGCAGAAAGTTCCAAAAACCTCATGTCCTAGGGAGACAGTTTGCCAAGAGTAATTTGCATTTGTTGATGTGAACTGTAAACTAAACTGAACTGACGCCCTATTTTTAACTTTCATATGTGACTGTACTGAATGTTAGTTTCAACAATGCAAGTCATGTTGTTATGTAAACGCTATCTGGTAAAAGAGTAGGCACATCTCTTACATTATATAACTCTTAGAAATAAGTTTGACAAAAAAATTAGAAAACCTAAAACTGTGTAATAAAGGAACTGTACTGTGAAATTTTGTATCATGCAGCCCAACAAACGTTGCTACAATACGTGACTTCATAGCACATGAGTTGCAGTTGCAACACACTATACTGACAGAATAAGAGTTCTACATAAAATAACAAATCAAGTTTTGGAAGAATAACTGTACAAAACGCTCCTGCTGATAATAAACTTACTGTAAATGATCTTATTGTGTCATGACTGCAATGTTAAACTCACCCTAATAAATTTTCATGGATTACCTGTGGCAGCAGAAACTCGGTACTTCACGATGGTGCTGAAAAGTAAACTACAGCACAGCAGCAAATTGGCTAAATAATCTTCAAAATTCTCAAATCAATCTTTATGAAGTCACATTTCCTAAATTCAGTATCCACTCCACTAGTATGTCTGTGCTCTGCTAACTATTTCCAGATCGCTCAGTAGCGTGACCAACACCCCACTCCCTCACTTACTTCTCACAGAATGCTACAGCCAACGAAAACGCTGCTAACAACCAAAGATCGCATGGTTTGTACTCAGAACCTCTGTGATGTAACATATCGACTATTGGAGACTTCTGGTTGAAAAATACCGACCGTACATATGGGAAGTGTGACACATCAATTAAAAATAGAGCTTACAGTACTTTCATTGAATACCAAAAATAAGCTTGTAACCTAACTTCAGCCTTCCCCCTCCCTTTTACCAGCAAGAATTTGGCAACACGTTGCTTGCAAATAGAAAGGTACAAACAAGTCTCATATAGGAATTTACAGGAAAGAGACAAGAAGAATATTGACGCTGAATAAAATATTTCTGGGTTTTTGACTGCATTGTCAATACGTAAAACTACCGACATTTCGGTCACTGTTGCAAGTAACTTTCTTCAGGGCGTTTTTGTTTACTGCTGAATGAGAAATCTTTGTTTCCTATATACCTGCAGACATCACTGTTACATAATTCCCGTGGTCTAGGGGTAGCGTCTTTGATTCATAATCAAAAACGTCTTCGGTCCTGAGTTCGATCCCCGCCACTGCCTAAATTTTGATAAATAATCAGCATTGGCAGTCGAAGACTTCCAGCATAAGAAGTCAGCCTCATTCTGCCAACGGCCTTGTCAAAGAGGGCGTAGGAGCGGATAGAGGTTCAGGGCACTCTCTTGTCCAATGGGTGGGAAATTGCCCCTAAAGGCGGAAGAATCAGCAATGATCAACGACATGAGGATGCAGAAGGCAATGGAAACCACTGCATTAAAGACACGTAACGTGTATCCGCAGGACATGTGGCCTGTAATTGAAGAAGTGTCATGATGATCTCTCCATTGGCAAAAGATTCCGGAATAGTCCCCCATTCGGATCTCTGGGAGGGGACTGCCAAGGGGGAGGTTACCATGAGAAAAAGATTGAATAATCAACTAAAGGATAACGTTCTATGAGTCGGGGAGTGGAATGTCAGAAGCATGAACGTGGTAGGGAAACTAGAAAATCTGAAAAGGGAAATGCAAAGGCTCAATCTAGATATAGTAGGGGTCGGTGAAGTGAAGTGGAAGGAAGACAAGGATTTCTGGTCAGATGAGTATCGGGTAATATCAACAGCAGCAGAAAATGGTATAACAGGTGTAGGATTCGTTATGAATAGGAAGGTAGGGCACAGGGTGTGTTACTGTGAACAGTTCAGTGACCGGGTTGTTCTAATCAGAATCGACAGCAGACCAACACCGACAACGATAGTTCAGGTATACATGCCGACATCGCAAGCTGAGGATGAACAGATAGAGAAAGTGTATGAGGATATTGAAAGGGTAATGCAATATGTAAAGGGGGACGAAAATCTAATAGTCATGGGCGACTGGAATGCAGTTGTAGGCGAAGGAGTAGAAGAAAAGGTTACAGGAGAATATGGGCTTGGGACAAGGAATGAAAGAGGAGAAAGACTAATTGAGTTCTGTAACAAGTTTCAGCTAGTTGTAGCGAATACCCTGTTCAAGAATCACAAGAGGAGGAGGTATACTTGGAAAAGGCCGGGAGATACGGGAAGGTTTCAATTAGATTACATCATGGCCAGACAGAGATTCCGAAATCAGATACTGGATTGTAAGGCGTACCCAGGAGCAGATATAGACTCAGATCACAATATAGTAGTGATGAAGAGTAGGCTGAAGTTCAAGACATTAGTCAGGAAGAATCAATACGCAAAGAAGTGGGATACGGAAGTACTAAGGAATGACGAGATACGTTTGAAGTTCTCTAACGCTATAGATACAGCAATAAGGAATAGCGCAGTAGGCAGTACAGTTGAAGAGGAATGGACATCTCTAAAAAGGGCCATCACAGAAGTTGGGAAGGAAAACATAGGTACAAAGAAGGTAGCTGCGAAGAAACCATGGGTAACAGAAGAAATACTTCAGTTGATTTATGAAAGGAGGAAGTACAAACATGTTCCAGGAAAATTAGGAATATAGAAATACAAGTCGCTGAGGAATGAAATAAATAGGAAGTGCAGGGAAGCTAAGACGAAATGGCTGCAGGAAAAATGTGAAGACATCGAAAAAGATATGATTGTCGGAAGGACAGACTCAGCATACAGGAAAGTCAAAACAACCTTTGGTGACATTAAAAGCAACGGTGGTAACATTAAGAGTGCAATGGGAATTCCACTGTTAAATGCAGAGGAGAGAGCAGATAGGTGGAAAGAATACATTGAAAGCCTCTATGAGGGTGAAGATTCGTCTGATGTGATAGAAGAAGAAACAGGAGTCGATTTAGAAGAGAGAGAGGATCCAGTATTAGAATCGGAATTTAAAAGAGCTTTGGAGGACTTACGGTCAAATAAGGCAGAAGGGATAGATAACATTCCATCAGAATTTCTAAAATCATTGGGGGAAGTGGCAACAAAACGACTATTCACGTTGGTGTGTAGAATATATGAGTCTGGCGACATACCACATCTTTCACACAATTCCGAAGACGGCAAGAGCTGACAAGTGCGAGAATTATAGCACAATCAGCTTAACAGCTCATGCATCGAAGCTGCTTACAAGAATAATATACAGAAGAATGGAAAAGAAAATTGAGAATGCGCTAGGTGACGATCAGTTTGGCTTTAGGAAAAGTAAAGGGACGAGAGAGGCAATTCTGACGTTACGGCTAATAATGGAAGCAAGGCTAAAGAAAAATCAAGACACTTTCATAGGATTTGTCGACCTGGAAAAAGCGTTCGACAATATAAAATGGTGCAAGCCGTTCGAGATTCTGAAAAAAGTAGGGGTAAGCTATAGGGAGAGACGGGTCATATACAATATGTACAACAACCAAGAGGGAATAATAAGAGTGGACGATCAAGAACGAAGTGCTCGTATTAAGAAGAGTGTAAGACAAGGCTGTAGCCTTTCGCCCCTACTCTTCAATCTGTACATCGAGGAAGCAATGATGGAAATAAAAGAAAGGTTCAGGAGCGAAATTAAAATACAAGGTGAAAGGATATCAATGACACGATTCGCTGATGACATTGCTATCCTGAGTGAAAGTGAAGAAGAAATAAATGATCTGCTGAACGGAATGAACAGTCTAATGAGTACACAGTATGGTTTGAGAGTAAATCGGAGAAAGAGGAAGATAATGAGAAGCAGTAGAAATGAGAACAGCGAGAAACTTAACATCAGGATTGATGGTCACGAAGTCAATGAAGTTAAGGAATTCTGCTACCTAGGCAGTAAAATAACCAATGATGGACGGAGCAAGGAGGACATCAAAAGCAGACTCGCTATGGCAAAAAAGGCATTTCTGGCCAAGAGAAGTCTACTAATATCAAATACCGGCCTTAATTTGAGGAAGAAATTTCTGAGGATGTACGTCTGGAGTACAGCATTGTATGGTAGTGAAACATGGACTGTGGGAAAACCGGAACAGAAGAGAATCGAAGCATTTGAGATGTGGTGCTATAGACGAATGTTGAAAATTAGGTGGACTGATAAGGTAAGGAATGAGGAGGTTCTACGCAGAATCGGAGAGGAAAGGAATATGTGGTAAACACTGATAAGGAGAAGGGACAGGATGATAGGACATCTGCTAAGAAATGAGGGAATGACTTCCATGGTACTAGAGGGAGCTGTAGAGGGCAAAAACTGTAGAGGAAGACAGAGATTGGAATACGTCAAGCAAATAATTGAGGACGTAGGTTGCAAGTGCTACTCTGAGATGAATGAGATGAAGAGGTTAGCACAGGAAAGGAATTCGTGGTGGGCCGCATCAAACCAGTCAGTAGACTGATGACCAAAAAAAAAAAAAAAAAAAAGGCTGTAAAGGATGAATGGAAGGGGTGTTAAAGGTTCTGTATTAGTGCCTAACAAAGAACTTCTGCCACCCATCCCCTTGATCCTTAACAACCTATCAGTATTAGATAACAGCCACATCTGCAGCTATATAAGAAACGAAGTTTTCTCATTCAGCAGTAAGCAAAAACACCCTGAAGAAGGTCACTTGCAACATTGACTAAATCGTCAGTAGTTTTACATAATGACAATGCAGTCACAAACCCAGAAAAAAATTTATTGACTGTGAAAATGGCTGCAGAAGTCTACGTTTAAATTTATTCAGTGAATTTCTGAACAAATGTAGAAAAATATTATCTTAATGTATACTTTGACATGCGAGGAAAAATTACATTTCAAATACATAATACAGTAGTAACCAAACCGCACTTTTGATTACATGAGTTAACACCTACATAAGGTATGATCTAACCAATAAATATCTGAGTAACGCAAAAGACATAGGATAATATAAAACCTATTCAACAAGGGAAATGAATGACACTTTCCTGCTCAGGGAGGAATGGGAAAGTATAGCACGCAGTTCTCACACAAACGTCACACCACTACACATCAGGATTCTCCAGAGTGTACAATCAAGGATGAAATCGGTATAAAGTGCTGAAACAGTACACATGTGGGAACTACACGGAAGAATCAGGAAGGCAGCTCTGAAATATGATCTCCTCTGAAAACACACCTACCATCTTCTTTGAGCCAGTAGTGATTGAATCAAATCACATAGTAGAAATGCCATTGTTTGCTGAATCATAACAAAAGGTGTGGACTCAGCAAGGCCAGTAGGATGTGTTCATGAATCACAACTCACAAACCCACTGTTCTTAGTGTTGATGTATCTGCTGATGATTCATTTGTACCACTAGACCATTATTGCCATTTATAATTCTGTGAATCCCTTCTGTTGACAGCAAAGGTCATTGGATTGGTATATTATGTGACACACTGCCCAATCCATCTGTCCATTTGTAGTAGTGATAACAGTACAGAATTGTAATTGCAGAAGTCCACTTCTCTCGAACAACTCTGTGTGTGTGTGTGTGTGTGTGTGTGTGTGTGTGTGTGTGTGTGTGTAGTTGTGGGTGGGGGGAGGGGGGGGGTGTTTTGGTGATAATGGTTAGCTCTGTGGAAAGTACAACAAAGTTACATGAAACTTAACAGGATGTATGTCACAATTTAAGATTCAATAAACCTCATAAGACAAAACAAAATGGTTGGAATATGAGAACTAATGTGCATGATAACATATGTACCTAAGCGGATATAACCAATTTTCTCATAAAAACTTAGTACTAATTCAAAAGGTTAACATAATAGCTGTTCCTAAGGTATTAAACTAAAGCTACACATGCAGTGTAATCATAACAGTGAAGGTAAAATATTTCAAATATTACAAAACAAGCAACAAAAGAAAATTTATGTAAAAATAAATGTCTAATAACTACACATCACCCATGAATGACAAGAAAGATGGGAAAAGAAATATTATTCATATAGATACACTCAAGATATTTCACTATTTTTCCCAACTAGGCACAGAACACAGACTATTGCTACTCAGCTACAAACACATATAGTGACAGGAAACAAATCAACTACAAATGCATGTGAGATTAGGAATCAACCATGGCTGTACTAACTAAAGAGAACGTCATTCAATGCATTCGGATAATTAGCTGCAAGAAAACTCCTATTAGAAAGTCATTAGTCGTCAGTCAGCCACAAGAAGAAACCTTGAAATGCCACCTTATACCAACAAAGAAAAAAGGAAAGATAGAAATTTTAAACTTATATTCCAAAATAAACTCAACATACTGATTAAATAATGTTACAAATGACCTGTTTTGTTGCCTCATCTATGGCGCTTTTGTTTAAATGATGTTGTTGTGGTCTTCAGTCCTGAGACTGGTTTGATGCAGCTCTCCATGCTACTCTATCCTGTGCAAGCTTCTTCATCTCCCAGTACCTACTGCAACCTACATCCTTCTGAATCTGCTTAGTGTATTGCTCTCTTGGCCTCCCTCTACGATTTTTACCCTCCACCCTCCCCTCCATTGCCAAATTTGTGATCCCTTCATGCCTCAAAACATGACCTACCAACCGATCCCTTCTTCTAGTCAAATTGTGCCACAAACTTCTCTTCTCCCCAATCCTATTCAATACCTCCTCATTAGTTACGTGATCTACCCACCTTATCTTCAGCATTCTTCTGTCGCACCACATTTCGAAAGCTTCTATTCTCTTCTTGTCCAAACTGGTTATTGTCCATGTTTCACTCCATACAAATACTTTCAGAAACGACTTCCTGACACTTAAATCTATACTCGATGTTAACAAATTTCTCTTCTTCAGAAACGATTTCCTTGCCATTGCCAGTCTACATTTTATATCCTCTCTACTTCGACCATCATCAGTTATTTTACTCCCTAAATAGCAAAACTCCTTTACTACTTTAAGTGTCTCATTTCCTAATCTAATCCCCTCAGCATCGCCCGATTTAATTTGACTACATTCCATTATCCTCGTTTTTCTTTTGTTGATGTTCATTTTATATCCTCCTTTCAAGACACTGTCCATTCCGTTCAACTACTCTTCCAAGTCCTTTGCTGTCTCTGACAGAATTACAATGTCATTGGCGAACCTCAAAGTTTTTATTTCTTCTCCATGAATTTTAATACCTACTCCAAATTTTTCTTTTGTGTCCTTTACTGCTTGCTCAATATACACATTGAATAACATCGGGGAGAGGCTACAACCCTGTCTCACTCCCTTCCCAACCACTGCTTCCCTTTCGTGCCCCTCGACTCTTATAACTGCCATCTGGTTTCTGTACAAATTGTAAATAGCCTTTCGCTCCCTGTATTTTACCCCCTGCCACCTTGAGAATGTGAAAGAGAGTATTCCAGTCAACATTGTCAAAAGCTTTCTCTAACTCTACAAATGCTAGAAACGTAGATTTGCCTTTTCTTAATCTTTCTTCTAAGATAAGTCGTAAGGTTAGTATTGCCTCACATGTTCCAACATTTCTACAGAATCCAAACTGATCTTCCCCGAGGTCCGCTTCTACCAGTTTTTCCATTCGTCTGTAGAGAATTCGCGTTAGTATTTTGCAGCTGTGACTTATTAAACTGATAGTTCGGTAATTTTCACATCTGTCAACACCTGCTTTCTTTGGGATTGGAATTATTATATTCTTCTTGAGGTCTGAGGGTATTTCACCTGTCTCATACATCTTGCTCACCAGATGGTAGAGTTTTGTCAGGACTGGCTCTCCCAAGGCCATCAGTAGTTCTAATGGAACTCCCGGGGCCTTGTTTCGACTCAGGTCTTTCAGCGCTCTGTCAAACTCTTCACGCAGTATCGTAACTCCCATTTCATCTTCATCTACATCCTCTTCCATTTCCATAATATTGTCCTCAAGTACATCGCCCTTGTATAAACCCTCTATATACTCCTTCCACCTTTCTGCCTTCCCTTCTTTGCTTACAACTGGGTTTCCATCTGAGCTCTTGATATTCATACAAGTGGTTCTCTTCTCTCCAAAGGTCTCTTTAATTTTCCTGTAGGCAGTATCTATCTTACCCCTAGTGAGACAAGCCTCTACATCCTTACATTTGTCCTCTAGCCATCCCTGCTTAGCCATTTTGCACTTCCTGTCGATCTCATTTTTGAGACGTTTGTATTCCTTTTTGCCTGCTTCATTTACTGCATTTTTATATTTTCTCCTTTCATCAATTAAATTCAATATTTCTTCTGTTACCCAAGGATTTCTATTAGCCCTCGTCTTTTTACCTGCTTGATCCTCTGCTGCCTTCACTACTTAATCCCTCAAAGCTACCCATTCTTCTTCTACTGTATTTCTTTCCCCCATTCCTGTCAATTGTTCCCTTATGCTCTCCCTGAATTTCTCTACAACCTCTCGTTCTTTCAGTTTATCCAGGTCCCATCTCCTTAAATTCCCACATTTTTGCAGTTTCTTCAGTTTCAATCTGCAGTTCATAACCAATAGAATGTGGTCAGAATCCACATCTGCCCCTGGAAATGTCTTACAATTTAAAACCTGGTTCCTAAATCTCTGTCTTACCATTATATAATCTATCTGATACCTTTTAGTAACTCCAGGATTCTTCCAGGTATACAACCTTCTTTTATGATTCTTGAACCAAGTGTTAGCTATGATTAAGTTATGCTCTGTGCAAAATTCTACAAGGTGGCTTCCTCTTTCATTTCTTCCCCCCAATCCATATTCACCTACTATGTTTCCTTCTCTCCCTTTTCCTACTGACGAATTCCAGTCACCCATGACTATTAAATTTTCGTCTCCCTTCACTACCTGAATAATTTCTTTTATCTCGTCATACATTTCATCAATTTCTTCATCATCTGCAGAGCTAGTTGGCATATAAACTTCTACTACTGTAGTAGGCATGGGCTTTGTGTCTATCTTGGCCACAATAATGCGTTCACTATGCTGTTTGTAGTAGCTAACCCGCACTCCTATTTTTTTATTCATTATTAAACCTACTCCTGCAATACCCCTATTTGATTTTGTATTTATAACCCTGTAATCACCTGACAAAAAGTCTTGTTCCTCCTGCCACCGAACTTCACTAATTCCCACTATATCTAACTTTAACCTATCCAATTCCCTTTTTAAATTTTCTAACCTACCTGCCCGATTAAGGGATCTGACATTCCACGCTCCGATCCGTAGAACGCCAGTTTTCTTTCTCCTGATAACGACATCCTCTTGAGTAGTCCCCGCCCGGAGATCCGAATGGGAGACTATTTTACCTCCGGAATATTTTACCCAAGAGGACGCCATCATCATTTAATCATACAGTAAAGCTGCATGTCCTCGGGAAAAATTACGACTGTAGTTTCCCCTTGCTTTCAGCCGTTCGCAGTACCAGCACAGCAAGGCCGTTTTGGTTAATGTTACAAGGCCAGATCAGTCAATCATCCAGACTGTTGCCCCTGCAACTACTGAAAAGGCTGCTGCCCCTCTTCAGGAACCACATGTTTGTCTGGCCTCTCAACAGATACCCCTCCGTTGTGGTTGCACCTACGGTACGGCCATCTGTATCGCTGAGGCACACAAGCCTCCCCAGCAACGGCAAGGTCTATGGTTCATGGGGGGGGGGGGGTTTAAATGATACCAAAGTATAAATGCAAGAGGATTTACATGATGTTAGCAATAAAAGATGGGCATAAATGAAGTAACCAACATTTTTTCCTAGTGCACTGAACTTTTATGAATTCTCAATTCCTTCCTTAATCCTTGTTATATTTTACTTCAGTATAAACATATTATTTCTTATTATTGTCATCAAGCCTTGTCATATTTCCCTTCATTATAAACCATGTTACATATTACCACCATTGCTCCTTACAATTTTACTTTTATTCACATTTCGTTATGTACTAAAACAACTTCTCTAATTTATTTCTGCTATGCGAGCATCCCACAGTGCCTCACATTACTCCCTAACCTCTTTACATATCATCATCCCTCTTCAATCCCACCTACATCACAGACACAGCTAAAAACCTAAATACATACTGTCACATCAGAAATCTAATTTCTCAATCATCCTAAGCAGAATGAAAAGTCTTCTTCATCTCATCTGCTTCTTCTCTAGCTTTGAAGCTTCATTTTGGCTCATACCATTGCATACCTAGATTCGTTATATCCTTAAACTTCGGTTTCATCAAATACTGTTGGTCTTAAAAGGAAAAGTTATGTTATCTGAAAAGAGTATTATAACAAACAAATGTGTATAAATGAAGTCATCTTACAACATTAAAAGTTAAGCTATAGTGCCAAGGTAGGAAAAATAAATTTAAAAGAAAAAATCTGCTGTAATGCTTATATTGTTAGAAGAAAAAGTAAGAAGTCTTCCAAGTATTCTTCTGTCTGCCTCGATAGCTGAGTGATCAGTGTGGCCAAATGCTGTGCAAAGGGACCTGTGTTCGATTTCCAGTTGGGTCAGAGTTTTTCTCCGCTCAGGGACTTAGTGTTGTGTTGTCTTCATCATCATATCATCCACATCGACACACAAGTCGCTGAAGTGGCGTCAACTCCAAAGACTTGCACCAGGCGACTAGTCTACCGAACAGGAGGCCCTAGCCACATGACATTTCATTTCATTTCACATATTCTTCTTTTCTATGTGTATCACTCATGTAAGACTCAATTTTTTATCACTTGTTTCTGTTAGCTGGATACGGATTACTTCCTTCTGTGCAACAATATTTAAAATACATTCTTCATTTTATCTTCCTTTGTAGCAACAATTACCTTAAATACGAAAAATCACATTTCAGTATGTACAAAGCACTATCTTCAAAATACTATGTTCCCTACATTACAGTGCAATACATGTGGCTGAAAATACAATAATAAAAATTATAGCAATGCATATTTTATAATCAGAAATTGACATTTTTATGCAGGAATGTAGATGTGTACAAACATACAAAAATGAAAAATGTTCATTAACTCCACAGGAAATTAGATGAAGTTTTACTCAATAAATTGCTTTGCATGTGTGATGCAGTAAAGTCGTCTACTCTTGTACATACATAAAGTTCCAACCTCAATCGCATTGATGAGTACAATTCTAACAAATGCTATAAGGTCCATTGTAAAGAAGAAAAATAATTGTGACTAATTGTTTTACCTTTATGTAATAAATTACTGTGCAATATATGTGGCTGAAAATACAACAATAAAAAGTAGAGCAATGCACTTTTCATAATCAGAAATTGATATTTGGATGCAAGAATATAGCTGTATACAAATATACAAAAGTCAAAACAGTTCATCAACTTCACAGGAAATTAGATGAAGTTTTACTCAATAAATTGGTTCACATGTGCGACACAGTGAAGTCCTCTGTTCTTGTGCATACAGAATGTTTCAGCCTAAATCACATTGTTACAGTGTAAAGTACAATTCTAAAAAATACTGTGAGGTGCATTGTGATGAAGAAGAATAATTGTGACTAATTTTTTTACCTTTATGTAATAAGTGATGAGATCTCAGTAACACCTTCTGTCCCACATGTAATTACTTTACCTTCATTCTTGCAGATTGTAGTTCCTTTAGTCTTTCAGTAGCTTTCCTAATGTTATTAAATGCTAAATTAACTACTTCCTTGTGACATAATTGTTGTGAACTTGGAAAAGGTACAAATTCTGAATACAAGTATAGGCTGTAGTGAAGCAGTATCATGGGGTAGCTCATTGCGAATGTTTTGGGAAATGTTGACATGTTTGTCCCATGTCGGATGTTGGCGATGATAGAACAGTCTTCAGGCCTTGTTAAGTTCTTTCATAAAACATTCTACCTCATTGGATGCTGGCAACTAATCAGAAATGTAGACAGGTTTAATCTTATGTTGGCATAAAGTGCATAACGAGATGTCTTAATGGAACTGGGAACCATTGTCTGAAGTCACTTTATCCACATGTTTAACTTATTTCAGACATTTTTTACAAATGCAGCGGAATCCGTCTTTGCAGTGGCTTTCCACAAAGCAGTAAGTGAAATAAATTCAGACATCAGTTCAGCTGCACCCAAAATATATGAAAATCTGTTATCTGATCTAACAATTTGTAAATCCATTGACTGCTATCTCCCCTGTGGGGAACTTAAGCTGGGTCTTCCCATTCAATTTGGTGATGTCCATGTTTGTTACCAGACCTGGTTTTTCCCTCATCCACATGCGTTACAACTCAGAATAACAGGCTGTCAAAGGACTTGCGAAAATTCTATCAAGTGACTGCATGTTGTGGGAGACATGAGAAGGCAGACACAAATTTTTGAAAATATTCAAATGTGTGTAAAATCCTAAAGGACCAAACTTCTGAGATCATCAGTCCCTATGCTTACACACTACTTGAAGAAACTTAAACTAACTTATGCTAAGAACAACACACACACCCGTGCCAAAAGGAGGACTCGAACCTCCAGTGGGAGGGGCCACGCAGTAAGTGACATGATGCCTCAAACTGCATGGCCACTCCACATGGCAAGTTTTTGACATGGTTTTGGGTGCAAGATCTATAACATCCAGTTATAACATCAGAAACAGCAATATTATTTTCACTCTTGTTTCCTAAATAATACTGAACTTATTTATATAGGATGTATCATAATTATTTTAGTCATTTCCTCTCCCTTTGAAATTTCATTTCCTAATAGCCTATAGGCATTTGTGAGCAATTCTGCATCCCACTCTTACTCTTAATTACGTGAATACTTAGGAATTCTGTTGTCTGTTGCATTAAAATGCGTTGCTTTCCTGAACTATAAATATAAAATATTCTGTTTGTAGGCTCCATATTATTCTGCAAACAGCTGTTTGAATTTCTTCTCCCCTATAATCTGATCATGTAATTACTGGCCATATTTTGGTTCATACTTTTTCCTCCAAACTGACATGTTTGCAGTGGGACAACCATAAATTTCAGAGTACATTTCCTTGTTATCTGCTCTTGTATTATGTTGTGATTTATTGTTTCCAGCCTACAGCCTACCTTTATCTTAAAATTCTCTGTTTCAATTCCTATTTCTCTCATGAATTCACTAAAAATTTCGCAATCCCTGACAATTACTCCTGCAATATCCTACTTCTTTCTCCAAATGATTTTTCCCATTATAATTTCGATCATGTCCCAAAATTCATAACAAACAACTGCACCACGATTAAATTTCTCACTCTCATTTTTCCCTAAGACTGGGCAGCTTGTCAATATACTTTAGAAATTATTCAGTTGAGGCTCCTGGTTCATAAACTATACCTCATTGCGCATTTGCTAGAAGTCTATTTTTCAGGGCATGTGTTTGGGTCAACTCACCAAAGGTCTGACCAAATATATTACTCTTATAAGCTATTTTTCAAACAATTCTTTTGTACTCCCATTTCCCTCTCTGTAGTTAGGCCCATTCAAAAACTCGCTTTTGATTAAGACCAAAATCTATTAGGAACACAATTTTTAATTACATCACAGTATAAAACATATTTGAAGACATCCTGATTCAGTTATGAAAGTGTTTCTCTGTTAAAAACAGTTTTCAAATTTAATTTGAAACAAATCAGTCATTTAAGAATACCATTGTCACAAAAGTCTTATACAAAGTGGAGAGAATGTAATTTACCCTCGCTAAGGTGTTTCGTTAGAGGTGGCATAGGCCAAATACTGCCACAGTTACTAACCAAACGTTTTGTAGAGATATTTCCTAGAATTCTAAATAACGTTTTACACATTGGTTTTTTTATGCATCTACATTACTAGTAACTATTTTTTTTTCATCCACAACTTTAGTGTTAATAACAGAAATCTGATTATTTGCTTTACACTAAAGTCCTTCAATTTCTCTTCCTAATTCTGTTTAGTTTGAGATATTTCTGTTTTCAAACTTTAATTATCCTACATTGTGATAATATTGACTATTTCAATATTATTCAAAGTTTGTTAATCTAATAGCAAGAGTGCTAGTACATTTACAATTTTAGGTTCAACTACATCCACTAGAGCATTCAGCTGCTTCTGCAGTGGATTTTGATCTATCAGTTTTGTCCTTGACTTCAGCTACCTGGACATTCTTATTTAGAAATTCACTTCCGAAAGTCTGTTGTAATTTTCGTAAACATGTTCACACTTTAATACGATTTTCTAATCTTCAATTTTGCTGTTTGTTTAAGTTATTTAACCATCTAGTTCACTTTCATTATCTACTACCTGATGTCCCAGTTTACTTAGACTACTTTTTGCTCGCGGTATATGACTGTCTAGCTCACTCTTCATAATCTACATCTCCCTCAGCAAGTGTTCAATCTAAGTATTTTTCCCTGAATGTAATCTTCTCCTCCAAGGGTTTCTAACTGGCTCTTCTTTAGTCATATTGCTACATCTTTACAGATCACAAAAAAATCTTGTGCAAAGTTTTACAGTCAATGCTCAAAATCGTAATAAAATAATAAAAACGCTACTGATCTTGTACTTGAAATCCAATTTCAGACAAGTAATTACATTTTTACATTAAGACCACTGAAGTATGATGCCCGTTATATGTGTTTAATGCTTCCATTTCTATTACAGAGATTAGTTTCAAATAATATTGGTCATATACTCGTTGTTTGAAATTATAACAATATTCTCTAGAATGTCAGTTTAACATTACAGTTACCCAGTGACTTATAACATTTGTAGTGTTTTAGTGCCTATTGGTTCATTTATAAAATCCAAGATCTAACTCTGTATTATGCTGATTCTGGGTAATTAATTCAAAGCTGATAAAATGTAGACTGAGTTGGTTAGCATTAACGTAAAACATCAAGCAATAATAATTATTTTTCATTTTTGTTCAGTTATCAATAGAGGAAATGTGTAAGATTTCACTGCAGACTGCTATTTTCCAGATTTTTTGTGTTAAAAACTTACATATCTCTCCAATGAAAGACGAACACTCTATTTCAAATTTTTACTGCATTTTAACAAATTTTAGGTAATTTTTCCAAAGATGAAACCTACAGGAGTTGACACAGAATTTGTCTCATATCTACATGCACAAACGTTGTGGGCTGAGACACCTGGCTATCTATATGGTCTTCACAGTGAAGATCAATATATTCATCGTTGGAATTACAGTTTTAACAAGTTTGGAATCACAGAGATAATTTGTAGTTGAGCTGCATTGCAGTATTGCATATGTGATGAAGTGTAAACACTGACTGACCATTCAGAACGACAAAGTGTGTCACAGTCACATTTCAAATTTGTAGGACAAGAAGTTTCAACAATATGTTTACATCAGGTCATACTTAAACAAATAATTAACCTGTTTCCAGTTTCACAAATATTTACAGTGTATTACATCATTATATATTCTCGAGTAGTGTGCTTGTTTTCATTCCAAAACTATGTGTGAACAGGATATACTATAGTATTTAGATGTGTGATTAGTTGCTTTTACATATCTGGGAAAATACTTTACCTAGAGTGCTTAACATAAATGAGTAGACTACTTTTGAGTACTTATAGAGGAAACAGAATGTCGATTGGTTATTTACTTAATATGGTGTCAGCAACTTGTTTGTTTAGGTGTGGCACATTACATGTTCTAAATGATAATCTCATATACTACGTTTACAGCTGGTGAACGTTTGTAGCCCTTATTCAGATACTGAAAAACTAGTCCAAGTAGAATTGATGTCACATTGTGATGATAAATTTGTTTAGTCAGTTCACAGGTTTATACTACTATAAATTGTCTATGGAGCATGCAGAAATTGTAATCGAAACAATGTGTAGGTTTATAGTCATAAATATTTAATTATGAACATTACATATACTAATTTTAAACGATTGTTGTCAGGGAGATAAATTGATCTGTCTAAATATTAGATCTAAACCCCCATAAAATGTAGTGAAGACTGAGCACTTGCCATTCGTGGAGTTGTAACACGTGCTCTGTTCACTGCCATCGCCCACCACCATGAGGTCTGGAAATGGTCAAAAACTGACCAAAACCGGTAACCACAAAAATTAAGGTTTCTTGAGGTTGAAGCTGTTTATGTTCATTTTGCAGTACTAAAAAAATAAAAAACCGCTGTTCTCCACAAGAAATGTCCTGAAAAATTGGTGAAGATTATGTCATGATATGCTCTTACGACCTGCACTGGAAATCGGTTACCAGAAATGCCTGAACTAATATCTTTTGTGCATAATTTTTGTGCCCTTATGCATTCCAATAGCGTTGTGAGTCTTGAAACTCCTTTTTCTCATCTGATAGTAGAGCTAATAACATGCAACTATCGTTAGATTTCATGGAATTTTGACAGACTTTCAGTATAGTGTTTGCCTGAAAGACAATTTACTCTTTATGAAGGCATATGCAATCCTATGCATCACAATTTGTAATTTATTGCCTTTATACCATACCATTTGGTGTTCACCATCATTGCAGTTTATTCTTTGGAGTCCCCACCATCCTTAAAAAGGAATGTCACCAGCAGATATAACAAAGTCATCAATTAATCCTGCTACACCCATGAACTGTAGCAAGGCTCCCATGGCCAAGTCCTCACACAGAATCCTGAGGGCTACCCTTGGAATTTTTCTTTGTTATTGAGGCACATGAACAACAACAATGGAGATGAGTTGTTTGAGCTTCTCTGTATCTATCACGACCAGCAATGGGGAAACGAACATGAGGGTCGCCAGAATAACTTTACTGGACTCGATTCTTGCATACAGCAGCCTGCTGAGATCACTGTATGCTGAAGCCAGACAGTGTGGGGTCAGCATTGCATGTAGCTATTTAGATGTGAAACTTGTCAATGCCATGACACATCACTGCATATCGATTAAGCTGTTCCTTTCGCTTAGTTCAATAATGGTTGATTGACGTTGCTATTGAATTTGTATTTCTCTCCCGGTTGTTGCTTTGCGGTCTTCACATTATCTTACCAAATTTCTTTGAAGTGTAAGAGTCAAACACTTCCATTTGCCACCCTTTCCAATAAAGTACGACATTATGAAGTTATCATTATCTTCTTTGCTCTTCTGTCTGTTGTACACTGAACTGGTTAGATTAGGTGCACTTCTCATTCCAAATATCCCTAGTCAGGAGATGCTCAAGAAGGTACAACATATTAGGAAACAAGAATATGTGTTTTCAAATAAAAGAAGAAATGATAATGCCCATTTTACAGATCCCAAACAAAATTGTCCTCATCGATGTGCAGTAAATGATAAATTCTTATCCATATTTTCACTTAAGAAGCAATAACACATTTGTCAGAGATATACAATTTTATAACACCATGCGAGATACACGATAATTTGTGGCTATTATAGCCACACTTTATCAAAGTGAAAAACATGTTTGCTACACATAATTAACTTGATTGTATTACTGCACTGAAAATCAGCAGTGGCCAGATTTACGAAATATTCAGTCTATTATAATACAAACACATCAGTCCTTCTACTAAGATATTTGTCAATGCTGTAGAATGACTGGGCCACTGATAATTGCTCTCAAAGCAAACATTATAAATAGCTAAAGTTTGTATGGATACCAGCAAGTTATTAAAATGTGTGTACTGAATAACATTCATTTTTCTGTACTAAACTAGGAACGTTAAATCTTTATGAAGAGTATTCTTGTTTCCCTTACTAATTCCATAAACGGAGCACTTGGTATGAAGAAGTGTGTGTTATTTATGACTAATTTCACTAACGAAGATACATATTTGGAAGCAGTAGTTTGTATCCACACTTCGTTTGACAGGCCTGTGTATGAAATTCTTAGGTGACTCAATTCGTATCACATATTTTTGGACATGGAAAACTTACGCTTGGCGTGATGAGTTACCCAAAATTCCCAGTTATATCATCCCTGATAGATTAATATAAGACTGAGTCCCGATGGCACAGTATGTTTCACATCAGAGGTACATGATATCAACCATTTCCCACTACTTCCTGTTACGCTGAAATATATTAAGTTACGTAGCAGAATATTGTAACTTCGTTTATCAAATGCCTTTGAAAGATCATAAAATATACCTGTAAGCAATAGTTCACTGACTTTGGAATTAAGTAAGATCTCACTAAATCTGTACATACTAAGTGGTTATAATTAAGCTGCAGCTACTCAGAGTGTGGGCTCTAATTATCACATGGCAGTGAAACTTGGTTGATACTGTAAGGCATTAATGGAGAACCAATTTATAGTGGAAACAATTAATTCCAATTTCGGCCACCAGGTGTAAATCAGGCGCTGTAGATGCAAGGATAACGTACAAAAACGTTTCCATACGTAATACATTAGGAATGGAACATGGACAGAAAAGGTCAAACCAGCGAGAAAGGACCAATGTTGATATTATTTTTAAACGTCGCTTACAAAGTTTCTTCAATACGAGCACCAGAAACGTCAACGAGATGCTGCATCCGTAAAACAACATGATCGACAGTAGCTCACAGCAGTTCTGGTGGAAGCTGACCAATGTGTGCCTCTGGACTGGCCTTCAGATCAGGTAGAGACCGAACGTGTCCCTGGTAAACCCGTTCTTTTAGATATCCCCAGAGTCAAAAGTCTCATGGATTCCTATCAGGTGATCTTGCAGGCCATTCATTTGGAACATCTGGAGACAACACAATTGTTGAAGGTCGCATTAAGTGGATATTTTACTGGTGAACGACATTAGATGTTGCCCTATCTGGCATGAAAACGGGGTGTCCACACAGTTGGGTTCTCCCAAATCAGCTATGACGTGCTGTACAAGAGTTTCATAACACACAGAAGTCACGGCTCACCTGACGGGCTCTCTCGGTGTATTCTCCCCAAGGAAGAGTGGATCGAGGATAGAGTTGCTTGTGAATCCGCACCATACTGTCACATACGTCAAGTGCATTGGCTATCTATGCGTAACATCCAGTTTAACGATACCCCAAATGCAGCAGTCGTGTGTATTCACTGCATCCTGCAGTGTAAAATATGCCTCATCGTTCCATAAAATATTGCCTGGCCCAGTGCCATGAACTCCATTCCATGGCCGAAACCGAAGCGTGAATTCAGAACGTTCCTGCAGATCATGGGGTTCCACTTGTTACACAGTCTGTGTTTTGGAGAGGTACCAGCGTAAAATAGACCACAAAACTTCTTACATTCTTAACCGTAGAATGGGCAATTCTCATAACACTCCACTAGCACTAACACTAGCCAGGGCTCGCTGTATGGCATGCTGTATATTCAGTTACAGCAACAGCAACTTCGTCAGTAACTTCCACCGGCACAGGACACCTTCCTCTTTCAGGTGCCACATTGAATTCACCTGTGTTTTCGAACTGCTTTATCATCTTCTTAAGCCATTTAATGATCTTGGACGTCTCCTCATATCTTTCAGTGACTGAAACTCTCTCAATGTAGCCCAGTAATTGCCGCTGTTCATATAAAAGTTTCACTAAAAGCACATGTACTCTCTTCTCGATAGTCGTACTGTTCACTCACATCACCGCTCGTCAAATGAGAGAGTAGATGACATATCGTCATAAAAACCATGTACAGTGCCAGATTTGCACGTGGTGGTCGAAATTGGAACTTCTTTTTGCAGCGTAAATCGGTTCCGCATTTACCCGTTAGGATTTTTACCAAGTCTCGCTGCCACACGATAATCAGAGTCCACACTGGACCCCCGTGAGTAGTTGCACTTTAGTTATGGCCCTCAGTACTCATTTAGTTGTTTAGCGAGCGATAAAGGACCTTGCAGATCTTGCGCTGATCTTACAGATTGCCTCACTCCTTCCGCCTAACCCCCCCCCCCCCCCAAGATACAGCGATGTACAGCTTCCACCCAGTTTCATGTGACTCCTATCCATTGTAGGTGTCGCTGTCGCATATCCTCCCATATTGTTCATAATATTTGCCAGGGGCTCTTTCCCTCTGGCCTTTTTACCAGCATTACTTTTGAAGCAGCGCCGTCTCTCATCCTCACAATATCTCCAGCCCTTTGTAGGAGCTGAAGTTTTACTTTCTGTAAAACATTACGCTGGTTCACCTTAGCGTATATTTCTTCATTTCTCAGTCACCTTCAACCTGTTTCTTCCTTCAATGGCCCAAAAATCTTTCTCATGATTTTTCAAATACAATGAGGAAATAGCCATTGTCTTTATTGAAATCGTTTAAAAATCCTGAGTCATACACAATGCTGTTTGTAGTCAGTTTATTAAGACACATATTTTATACTAGCTTTACTAAAATTTTCGAGAATGTTAACATGTGATTTTGTGCAGAAATTTGACAGCATTTCTTCATTTTCTTATGAAATGGCTTAACTTCATCAAAATTAAACCATTTCTGGAATATTGCATGAATGATTGACTGATTACACAAATAACTTATTTTGTTACTGTATCCAGAAGAACACAGTTTAATTAACTTTGTAGATATTGTATTGTGTTTATTTAAGTATTTATATATACTAAAATGCATCTAATACAGGTTGACAGGGAGTAGCTGTTTTCACCTGCTCTGGAATGTCGGTGGCGTTGATTACCATCAGCTATAGATAAAAATGATTACCACCGCTTGACTGCCTTGCAACTGAAAATAGAGTTTTTCTTACAGCTATGACAAGTTCACCATTCGCTTGGGTGGCATCCATCGGACGAAGAACGAGACCACAGCTTGGATCGTGGTCACCCGCTGGGTCGTGGCCCACCCGGACTACACAATGGAGGGCTATTTCAGTCATGACGTGGCTGTTGTATTTCTGCCTGACGAAGCTCCTCTCAACAGTAAGTAGTGGAAAAGTATAGTAGCGCTCTTACTTCATCGACAGTTCCACAGACATACAGACTGATGTATAGAACAATAGATAGAGAGAGAGTGTGAGAGAGTGTAGTGATTGATCGAAAGCCATGTGATGGCAGTCTGTAACTTATAGTTTTTTTTTTTTTTTGTTTTTTACACAGACCAGTCACGTTAATGTGACAGCCATCTGTGATCAACATAAAAGTGCAATAACCGCTCAGAGAAATCAGATAGCAGCATTAGCAGTTTAGGGTATGTAAAGAGTGTTGGTGGGGGGGGGGGAGAGGGAGGGGTCTTTGTAGAAATCGACAACAATTTTGGGAGAAGATCCAAGACATGCATTCATTCAAGCACACATATACACTGTCTGCTTTATATATTCCCCATGGCTTCACCTGCACATGCATTTCACATATTTATTACACACATAACATCCATCCCCCACTTCGTGTCCACCTCTTCATGCCCCATCTATTTCCACCTCAAGCTCCCGCGTCCATCCTCTTTGACCTATTTTTGCGATTTCCACCCTCTCTCTGTTATCATATCTTCCTCCCCACTTCATGTGTCCATGTGCTTTTTCCTCTGCCTCTGTCTGTCACCTCCTTCCACATCATACTTTTCAAATTGCCCAGTACCTCTGTAGAGTTTTCACCTCCAGCTTGTTTTCTGCCCTCCTTCCACTATCTGCCATCTCCTCCAGCCAAAATTCTGCACATATCATTATCCCCTCTCTGCCTGTCTCCTCATCACACTGTCTCTCTGACCATTTTCTCCTCCACCCCCTCTCACTCTCTATCACCTCCTCTATAAATGTCGACCTACATGCAGCCATGACCATCGAAACCTCTAGCTTATGCAAGATAAATCGATAAAGCACACTTTGACTGCTCCATCACATCTGTCTTGTAGGCAGCTTACACAGAATGGGCTTGAAAGCCGTTTATTGCTCTCCTGACACGTTGGGTGCCATGCAAAAGGCATTCCAACACAACATATCCCTTGCGGAGGCATCCCTCACGTCGAATGCTAGGAAACTGTTTTTTATCGCTGGTATGCAGGCTCCCCTGGAGAGGTTGGCGATACAGAAGCTTATGGCGTAGTGTAGCCTGTTCTGCAGGAGCTGAAAAAAAATGTTTTTGTCCATAACTCCGCTTTCGTTGCAGTTGTTGTAAAATCCACAGTGATGATACTCATTAAGTTTGCTGTTTGTGTGCGAAATGTGGTTGAAATCGATTGAGAGGTTTTGGTAGAGATCCTGGACGGCCACACAGACATATATACAGATATGCTGCTTTATATATATGCTAGTATGCTACCCCTACCACGCAGCTTCACTGCCTCTCCCCCCTTATCCTCATCTCCTGTACATCTCCTCCTATCTGCTCTATCTGTCCTTCCCCTCTTCTGTCCCTGATGCTCTATCTGTCCCACTGCCCCTCTCCTCCTGGCATCACTGTCCCTAACTGTCCATCTCCTTCTGTTCCCACTCACCTTATCTGTCAACTTCATCCTGCCCCTCGCCCTATTTTCACCATGTGTGCCCATCTCTTCCAACCCCGTCTTGTTGTCCATCTGCCCATTCACCTTCAATGTTACTATCTCCAACTCCCTTCCTCCACTTTCTTGTCTCTGACCATTTCCTTCTCCCCATTTCTTCTTCCTATCTCTTACTTAAGGACATGGGACCTGGATAAACTGAAAGAACCAGAGGTTGTACAGAGGGAGAGCATAAGGGAACAATTGACAGGAATGGGTGGAAGAAATACAGTAGAAGAAGAATGGGTAGCTTTGAGGGTTGAAATAGTGAACGCAGCAGAGGATCAAATAGGTAAAAAGACGAGGGCTAGTAGAAACCCTTGGTTAACAGAAGAAATATTGAATTTAATTGATGGAAGAAGAAAATATAAAAATGCAGTAAATGAAGCAGGCAAAAAGGAATACAAACGTCTCAAAAATGAGATCGACAGGAAGTGCAAAATGGCTAAGCAGGGATGGCTAGAGGACAAATGTAAGGATGTAGAGGCTTATCTCACTAGGGGTAAGATAGATACTGCCTACAGGAAAATTAAAGAGACCTTTGGAGAAAAGAGAGCCACTTGTATGAATATCAAGAGCTCAGATGGAAACCCAGTTCTAAGCAAACAATGGAAAGCAGAAAGGTGGAAGGAGTATATAGAGGGTCTATACAAGGGCGATGTACTTGAGGACAATATTATGGAAATGGAAGAGGATGTAGATGAAGATGAAATGGGAGATACGATACTGCATGAAGAGTTTGACAGTGCACTGAAAGACCTGAGTCGAAACAAGGCCCCGGGAGTAGACAACATTCCATTAGAACTACTGACAGCCTTGGGAGAGCCAGTCCTGACAAAACTCTACCATCTGGTGGGCAAGATGTATGAGACAGGCGAAATTCCCTCAGACATCAAGAAGAATATAATAATTCCAATCCCAAAGAAAACAGGTGTTGACAGATGTGAAAACTACCGAACTATCAGTTTAATTCTTTACAGACGAATGCAGAAACTGATAGAAGCCGACGTCGGGGAAGATCAGTTTGGATTCCGTAGAAATGTTGGAACACGTGAGGCAATACTGACCCTACGACTTATCTTAGAAGAAAGATTGAGGAAAGGCAAACCTACGTTTCTAGCATTTCTAGACTTAGAGAAAGCATTTGACAATGTTGATTGGAATACTATCTTTTAAATTCTGAAGGTGGCAGCGGTAAAATACAGGGAGCGAAAGGATATTTACAATTTGTACAGAAAGCAGATGGCAGTTATAAGAGTCGAGTGGTATGAAAGGGAAGCAGTGGTTGGGAAGGGAGTGAGACAGGGTTGTAGCCTCTCCCCGATGTTATTCAATCTGTATATTGAGCAAGCAATAAAGGAAACAAAAGAAAAGTTCGGAGTAGGTATTGGAGAAAAAATAAAATCTTTGAGGTTCGCCAATGACATTATAATTCTGTCAGAGACAGCAAAGGACTTAGAAGAGCAGCTGAACAGAATGGACAGTGTCTTGAAAGGAGGGTATAAGATGAACATCAACAAAAGCAAAACGAGGATAATGGAATGTAGTCGAATTCAGTCGGGTGATGCGGAAGGAATTAGATTAGTAAATGAGACACTTAAAGTAGTAAAGGAGTTTTGCTATTTGGGGAGCAAAATAACTGATGATGGTCGAAGTAGAGAAGATATCAAATGTAGACTGGCAATGGCAAGGAAAGCGTTTCTGAAGAAGTGAAATTTGTTAACATCGAGTATTGATTTAAATGTCACGAAGTCGTTTCTGAAAGTATTTGTATGGAGAGTAGCCATGTATGGAAGTGAAACGTGGACGATAAATAGTTTAGACAAGGAGAGAATAGAAGCTTTCGAAATGTGGTGCTACAGAAGAATGCTGAAGATTAGATGGGTAGATCACAAAACTAATGAGGAGGTATTGAATAGAATTGGGGAGAAGAGGAGCTTGTGGCTCAACTTGACTAGAAGAAGGGATCGGTTGGTAGGACATGTTCTGCAACATCGAGGGATCACCAATTTAGTATTGGAGGGCAGCAGAGAGGGTAAAAATCGTAGAGGGAGACCAAGAGATGAATACACTACGCAGATTCAGAAGGATGTAGGCTGCAGTAGGTACTGGGAGGTGAAGTAGCTTGCACAGGGTAGAGTAGCATGGAGAGCTGCATCAAACCAGTCTGAGGACTGAAGTCCACAACAATAACAACAACAACAACAGCTTCTCCCTCACACTATCTCTCTGAATATGTATTCCTCACCCCTCTCTGTCCGTCCATCCCCTCGTCCGTCCATCTCTACCTCACCACATCTGTGACCATCATCCCTACAAAACAGATCAGTAAAGCAGGCCTATGCAAGTATAAAAACAAGTCTGTTGTGTATGGCAGCCTATATATCGTGTGTTTTTGCCCTTTGATATGTATGTTGCAAAGCTCTCTGCCCTTATGCATAAAGGTTGCTGTTTGTGTGCCAAATTTGCCAAAATTGATCCAGTGGTTAAGAGAAGATCTTGGATATACACACAAACAGACATTCAATCAATCTGTATTTTATGTGGATACTAGCCTTTTCCGCCATCTGTGCTCAAGTCCACATTCAGCCCATATATTGCAGATCTCCTTCTTCTGGCTCTCCTCCCAACTATATATGTCCATCTTCTCCTACCACTCTGTCTTTCCATCCTCTCTGTCCATCTCTGCATATCCCCACATCTGTCCATCTCAAACAACATGCACATCCCCACATCTGTCTATCTCAAACAACACACAGCCATTCCTATCTACATACGAACCCATGCACAGCAGGTTGATCACTCCCACAACATGTGTGTTGTGCAGGACAAGCTACACATCAAGGGCTTGGGAACAAGTTTTCTGACCTGATGTAGACCCTGCCATGCAACACAACTCGATAAAGTAGCCCAATACTATTCCAATACAACATGCCTGCTGTGTCTAGACACCCAACGTTTCTGGGACTGGAAAAGCGTTTCTTGCCCCTAATGCGTATGTTGGCTGACCTGCAAAGTAGGTGATTTGGAAGCCTGATATTTTTCCCACACAATACACACATTGTGTATGCCAGCCTATATTGCAGGGGATGGAAAAACGAGGATTTGCCCATATCTCTGCTCCTATTGGCGTTAGGTTATAAACCACACAGTGCTGATATTCATGAAGTTTCCTGTTTGTGTTTCAAATTTGGTTGTAGTTTTCTGGGGTCTGGGAGCTGATCCCAGACATGCACTAACTTATAAAGACGTGCATGCTGCTTTACACACACACTCATACACACAAGATATATATGCTGAGCACCAAGTGTAGCATTTATTTTCTTTCAATATATATATATATATATATATATATATATATATATATATATATATATATATATATGAATCTTCACTTGGTATACTGGTATACAAGGTGATTTTTTTCCACCATGTACAAAACCTAGGGATTGATCAATGAGAGAATACAGAACAAATAAGTTCTGGATGTGTATATTATAGAGACTGTGGTCTTATATGCACTGTACCATGCAGCCACAGTTACAGTATGTGTTGAAAATGTTTTCATGTCCCTCAACACATGCATGTAAGTGCCATAGCATGTTCTATCTCACACATTCACATCAGCCAGGCTGCATCCGAACAGTGTGAAAGGCAGCATGAGTATGCTGCTCCAGCATCTCCACATCTGGAATGGGCTCTGCATATATGATACTTCTGAGATGGCCCCATAATCAGAAATCGAGTCGAGATCTCGTGAACGAGTAGGCCAAGCAATAATACACTTTCGTCTGCTCAATCGACCAGGGAAGACACGATGTATATGCATCCAGATGTTAACGGTGAAGTGTACTGGAGCACCATAATGTAGTAGCCAAATAACCCTTCGCATCATCAGCAGCACTTCTTCCAGCGGGGGAGGCAATGTCACCCACAAGAAACGACAATAGTTCTGGCGTGTTAGACAATGTGGAAGGAAGACTAATCCCAAAGTATGGACGCTTATTATCCCAGCCCACACATTCTGGCTGCACTGATGCTGATGATTGCTGTCACCTTACCATGGACGCTCTGCATACTATCCCACAGATGATTGTTATGAAAGCTGAGAATACCTCTCTGCAGATAGGTGGCCTCATCTGTGAATGGGATGGATGACACAAATCTCAGAATTGTGGTTGCCTGGTGAAGAAACCAGCGACAAAACTGCTCCTTTTGTGGAAAGTCTGTAGTTAGTAAGCCCTACACACACTGTAAGTGATAATGGTAGTACAAATTTTCATGGAGAATCTTCCACGTAGTTGTCTGGTTTACACTATACTGGCAGGCCAATTGCCTGGTACTAACACATCAGTCGTATTCCACAGTGTTAATGTGTGTGTCTGAGAATTCCTAAGGGTCCAAACTGCTGAGGTTATCGGTCCCCAGACTTAACTAACTTAAACTAACTTACACTAAGCACGACACACACACCCATGCCCAAGGGAGGACTCGAACCGCAGGCAGGAGGGGCAGCGCACTTCATGACATGGCGCCTCTAACCACAAGACCACTCCATGCAGGACACGCTTTGTTAATCACATTTACCTCCAAGTCTAGTGTTCAAATATGTTTGGTACGTCCTTCATGACTTCCTGCTTCCTGAAACGACCCTGTCTCAGACAAATGGCGAAACACTGTTGCAACATTGAATGCTGTGGTTGTTATTGGTGGGGATAGATCTCCTGATACAACCTCATTGCCCGCTGCCCATTGCCATTTGCCTTTCTGTAGGTAAACACCATAATTATTATGAATAACAGCTAGCTACACTGCTATGTGAATGGTTTGTATTTTATATCATTGACGATGAGCCTATTTCGGTATATTGATATCATCAGGTGCTCTGTAAATGCATAAGTATGCTATGGTCTTAATATAATGGACTTGTAACTATGATCTGAAAAGCTATAATACATCATTAAGTGTTTTTACCTTACACGTCATGTCATGTCCTGTCCTTTTTAGAACTATTACTTCCTCCTAGGTGCAAATTGGAGATGTATATCGGATTTTCTGACAGCTTGTATGAAGTGGATCAGCGATATTACTTGTTTACATGGTTACGATTATAAATAAGTAATATGTGAAATTCGGTTGTTTTTTATTATTTTTATAAGTTTGGCTCTAATTATGTTTTTGTGTAGGGTTTGTTTTAGTTTTATTTCAGATTTTAATTTTACATTTTTAATTTTTTCGGTATAGTTTTGTTATTGTATATGACTTATGTTAGTGCCTTGTCTCTGTTTAATACATGTTGTTATAGCTTTTACTATGGATATGTATTATTTAGCATCTCTGATTGATTAGTTTACCTGTTTTCTTGGTTTATAATCTGACTAAAGTTTTCTACATACTTTTTGTGCTTTAGATCGATTTGTTCGTTCAGTGCAGCTGGCTATTACTCATAAAAATCATGTCATTATGACTGAATAAATGGTCTCTAGTGTGGAAACCTTGCATCTCCAGACATAAGTTCATTAGACCTTTTTTGTTTCATAAACTCTCATAGATCAATCCCCAGAGTTTGTGTACGATCCAAAAACTCACCTTATATATGTATGTATATCTATATACATACATATATTCTTCGTTTTCTTTAGCATTGTCGCATGTGCCTGCAAGGTCTGCTACATGGGTCCATTGTCTCCATTTCACTCTATCGCTGGCTGCATCTGGGTGGATGTTCACGCAGTTAAGGTCTTTATGAATAGTATCAGCACAACGTTGCTTAGGTCATCCGGTGGGTCTTCTGCCGACGACTTCAAGTATGTAAACAGCATTGGCAACAGAGTCATCGTCGATCCACAAAACATGCCCAAACCATCGAAGACGATTCTCACGCATCTTGTCTTGGATCAGTGCTACACCAGATTGTTTCCTAATGCTGTCATTGGAAACGTGATCTAACTTAGTGAGTCCCACTGTCTACCTTAGCATCTTTGTTTCCATTACACTTAGTTGGCAGTCTGTCTCAACTGTAGTCAGCCATACAAGGCGACTGGTCAGATGACAGTGCGATAGATTTTTTATTTTAAATTATCTTTCATCCTGCGTTCACAAGTGACTCTGGTTGCTGTTCGCCACTTCATCCAGGCTGCCTGAGTTCTGTTGTTGATCTCTTCAGAGAGTCAGCATCAATAGCGATCGAGGGACCATGGTACATAAACTTATACAAGTCAGATCTTCACCATTAATTGTGAAGATTCCCATTCATGTGTGTCTGATGTCATGTACTCGGTTTTCTCCAAATTAAGGTGTATATATATATATATATATATATATATATATATATATATATATATATATATATATATATATATGATGCCGCACCTGGCGGTCAGCATGCAGTTCCTCATCCTAATTCAAAACAAAAGTGTATCTAGCAAAACCTAGCCTCACCAATCGGTTTAATAGAAATGTAATATAAAAAAAGGGCTCTGACAATTCTGTAACTGTGTGCAGTGTAGCCAAGAACAGGTTGCATGAACTCTCTGTCCTATTAGTTCAGTGAGATGAGGCGATGCTGTGGGAAACAAATATGCAGACTCTCCAATGTTTGAGTTGTGTTTTTCTTCGGATAAATCATCAATTCTATCTAATTCACACCTCCACAATGCGGTATATTGTGTATTTCTTTCTCTCACTGTTTCTTTAAACATTAAAACATAAAATGAACTTTTTACAGATATAAACGACTACATTGTTTATTTATGACATAAATAAAGCCAACAGAGAACAACAATGGACATAGTAACATCGTCTGTATTCAGTCTATATCCAGTGGTGTAAAAAAACACACTAGATTGCAAATTATGTTGCACGCAATAATTCCGTTCTGTAGATTTGACGTCCAGTCTTATCTTCACAGAGCCAATACTTGCACGTAAAAGCAAACACTTTGCCACTTGGTCGATCATACTTTTCTAACCCTATGCAATGCGCCCACATCCACCATTGCTGAAATGGTATGAACGCGAGCTATTAGATCGTGTACATCCATGGGTGGACTACAATAAACTTCATCCTTTAAGTTCCCACACATAAAAATCTAATGGTTTAGGGTCTGTCGAACATGAAGGCCAATACACTGGACCTCCACGAACAATTATCCCTGGAAACACTTCATTTAAATAGTTACATACATTCATTCCAAAGAGTGGCAGTGCACCACGATGCTGAAACAGCAGTTGTCGCCGAATGCCAAGTGGAACGTTTTCTAATGTGTCATGAAAACATTGCAAAAAGACATACGATACAAGGTCGCATTCAACTTGCCCACCTGCAGGTAAGAACCCAAAAGCATTCCTCCCACGGTTCAGTGCACAGGTTGCCTGAAAGCCATATTCACAGGTGAACTGCGGGTTGTGTCCTAACGAATAATGGCTATTGTGGATGTTCAAAATACCTTACGAGTGAAGCAAGATTCGACAGTCCATACCATGTTATTTATAAAGGTAGGTTCGTTATTCAATTTGTGCAAAACTGTACTCATCGAAAGCAGTCTCCTGGCTGCTGGTGTTGAGTTAACATTTAATGATATGGACGCAGTTCATTGTGAAACACTTCAACAGCCAGTGTTCGAGATATCTGGAAGTGCCCTTCGATGTCACATTTAATTCATCGAGGTAACTGTTGAATGGTTCCAAGATTCGTTTATTATGTTTATGGAATATATCTAGTCCTTGGACAACCTCTGTCCATTACTTGTGGACAAAGATGACAGCGAACCGAGTGTTCTGTACGGACAAGTTACTCTGTAACTACAATATATGATCTGAAGATGGGCAGCTCGCCCGAAACCGGTAATTCAAAGTAAAGAATAGCGATCGAAGACTGACACGCCATATTTTATTTAAAGATTACTGGTTTCCCCAAAGCGTTTCTCCAGACAACGAAAAACATTCTTATTGGGATGGCGCCTTTGAGAGTACTGTGCAGCATATGGACGAGCACCAGCAGCAGCAGCTTGGTTATCGGACGCACCCAGTCCCAAATGGATAACGATGTATTTATCGTTTGTGTATTCCATCGGGAAGCCACCCTACATGAATTCGACTGTCCTGTTTAGGGTTAGTAGACAGTACGTGCAGTTTAATGGATCCCACTGCTAAGTGATAGGCTATTGTCATATAACAAAATGATGGCCTGGTTATAAACGACTACAAGTAGGAAACGGACGTCTAAAAAATGAAGAAGGAAACCGACAAATAATCGAACTGTAGCTCCATAGTGGATGTGTGTTTGACGTCCGAGCAGTCTACTTGGTGAAGTAAGACGGCTAGCATGGTATTTCAGGATGATACATGTTCCTCTATGCATTCCAACACACTGCACGATGTGACAGTGTTGCCAGCTCCTCGTTTGCATTCGTCTGTTTTTAAAATGCACCTGAACTGATTGTGCTAGATAAACTTCTGTCTTAAATCTGGATGAATTGTCAGTCCACTTTGTCATTGGTTTCTTTGGGCTTCATTCTCTGACGTTTCATTCCACTTACATATCTTGTCCCTGTATAATTTTCTGTCTTCTGTTGGATCGATTTGTGCTTTTTCTAGGTCAATTTTGACTTATGTGATCCATGCTGTTGTTGACTTGACCCCTTATGTATGTCAAAATCCTGTTGCTGAGTCTTGTTGGTGGTAGCCTGATGTAACCGTAGAGCTTTAATCTTCTTTTCTGACGTCTGCTGCTAGTCTGACATCTTCTCGGTGGTTTTCCTAGATTGTGATCTGTAACCCCCTTCTCTCAGCTTTGTGTCGAGAATTTTTCTCATGACTTTGCGTTCTTCCTTCAGTATGCTTTGCATGTCGCTTTTTGTCTGGAGTGTAAGTGTCTCACTTGCATACAGTATTTCAGATAAGATTTCTGTGTTGTAGGATCTCATTTCTGTTTGAATGCTGATGAATTTCTAATTATATATGTGTTGTGATCGGCTGTAAGGTCTCTTCATTTTTTGTAGTCGAATCTTCTGTGAGATCTTTTCTCCACCTGTAGGTTCGAGGATTTCACCTAGATATTTGAAATGTGTAACTCTGTTTATCTTGCTGTGTTTTGTGCCTCATTTTTAATTGTTCAATTTTGAGCAGAATAATTTAGCTTCTGAAAAGAGATTTGCTGGCCAGCTTGTTATGCACACTGTTTTAGTGATTCTGTTTGTTTGGTTGATCTTGCTTTGTTGTCCGAGGGTACGGCCAGGTCGTCTGCGAAACATAGGTTTCAGATTTGTATCATGTCCTGGGATCGTCTCAATCATGATGGTTTCCAGTGTCGTTAGATTTTCAGTTTTTTTTCTCTTATTACGCTGTCCAGGAGTAGGTTGAACAATAGTGGGCTAATCCGTCGCATTGGTGTACTCCAGTTTTGATTATGAAAGGATCAGAGATTTCTCTCATGAATCTAACTTTGAATATCGTTCCAGTCAATGTGTATTTGATTAGTCATATTGTTTTTGGGTCGAGTCCCTGTTCTTCTAAGATCTTGAATCAGGATTGCTGGTCAACAGAATTGTACGTTTTCTTGAAATCTATGAAAATAAAAGTGACTGGAGTATTACTGATAGCCTTGTAATTTAGAATTGTTTTCCGATTGAATATTTGATCTGTCCATGAACGACCAGGGTGGAAGCCTGCCTGGTATTCACCAATTTTGTGTTTTAACTGTTGTTGTGTTCTCAGGAGTAAGCACGTTGAGGAAATTTAGTAGGTGACTTGTAGCAGGGAAATTCCTCTGTGTTTGTCCATAGTCGTCCTATCTCCTTTCTTGTGTCGCGGGTGGAGAAGCACACATTTCCAGTCCCCAGTAAGTTTTTCTGTTTGACAGTTGATTGTGATTATTTGTATTAAGTTCCTGTAAAGACTTTGTTCCGACGTTCTTTAGTAGTTTCGCAATGACGCATTTTTTGTGTATCTCTTCACACGTTGGTGGGAGTGATTCTGAGTGATTGGAGGTGCAGTCCTGTGTTGGGAATCTTGTTTCAGTTTCAGTACAATTAAGGAGACCCGAGAGATAAATGACAGTTCCTTATAATTCTCTCGATTAATTAATACGAGTTTTCCATCTTGTTTTCTGGAGAATAAGTCTCTACACACTTGCGTTGCGAAAGTTCTGTAGAATTGTCTCCTGTTGTATTTGTAGAAATTACCCTATATAGCGTCCAGTTGCTCCTTCATGTACTTCCTCTTGATTTCTCTAATGAGTTTTCCTGCCTGCTTTCTGGACTAGTTAAACCGATAAAGGTTTTCGGGTATGTTTTACTTTTTTGTTCTTGGAAAGCTTTCTAGTACATATTCACATTCTGAGTTTCACCATCGCTGTTTGGTGTTCTTTTTCCTTGGTATCAGTACTTTTGCTTTTTTGTGTGATCTTTCTACCGAAGTCTTCCCATATCTTTGCTTGTTATCTTTATCATTCCCACTACGATCTGTTTCGTGCCAAACTTATCTATGTTTGTTCTATTCTAAGGGTTTCTTTTTCGGTGTAAATTTTATTTTGATTCAGGTGTGAATCACCTCTGTGAACATGAATGTCATGGTCTCTTTCTGCACTGGGTAGGATACCGCTACGTTGTTTATTTGGAATTCTCTCATCTGTTGTATAGGTGACCTCCATGTTTTCTATTTTCGCGCGGAGTTCCTCAGGAATGTTGATATAATTTGCAGGTTGTTCTGCTGGCATAGTTCTACGAGTCTCATCCCAGTTTTGTTTGTATATTTGTGCTTGCGAAACTTTCCAGCTGTTTAATGATGACTTCTTTCCCTGCTGATTCCAACGTTCAAATTACTTATCAAAATTAGAAAGTTGTCTATGGGGATGTTAGGCATCACTGTCTCTAATGTTGCCCAGAATTTCTCTGTCGATTTATGGCCTATTTTGTTATCCCCATTTATGAGGACTTGTTCGTTGATCGTGGTGTATTTCTTGTTTGTGCACTACAGGTGCATTGTCATTATCCTGTCGTTTATGGGGGTGACTTCTCTCATTGAACTGATATCTTCTTGTGTACCATGAAGGCCATGCCTAAAAGTGGAGCACCCCTAGCGTTTTCCTTCCTTGCTCTTGATAATACGGTAGTTTCCATAATCGATTGCCTTATCGTCTGTTATGTGTGTTTCCGGCAGGGCAGGTGTCATTGTCTTTTGTTTATGAGCTCTAATGTTAGACTGCGCAATTTACCAGGTTTGATCAGTGGGTTTATATCGAATGTTCGAAGAAATGTAGTAGTTTTGTGTGGAAGTTTGCCAGAGAACTCCGACTTTCTCTGTGGCTGTGAATGTACAGATTCCCCAGAATCCATGTTCCTGGTTGCTGTCCATTGATGGGCGGACTGGTTCCTTGTAACCTTATCGTTGCAATGGTTCACAGTGAAATTAGAACCAGGGATTGTTGGCCCCTGGAGCATTTAATTGCAGCCTCGTCTCTCAGTGGACAGGAGCCGAGCAGGAAGCCACCCATTCTGGATAGCGTCGCACCTGGATTTGATGTGCTAGTTTTCGGTCCACTGCTAGTGTTTTATTTCCACAGTACCCAACATATCTGGTGACCGTTTCTCTATCCGACACCTAGGGAGGCACCCAATATGGGAACAGAAACCCACCCACCCTTCCACCCACCCACCCACACACACACACACACACACACTCACACACACACACACACATACTTGCTTTGCAAATATTGTGGAAATTCAAAGTGCTTCAGATCTATAGTTTTCACAGGATGGATTGGCATTCAGGAGCTCGTATTATCAGCTAATACACAGACTGTAACAATACGTACAAAGTGTATTTGTTGTGCACACATACACTTTGGTAAATGAAACAATGCCCATTGACATTAGAAGACTAAAGGCAGGGTAAATTAGAATGCCACCGGTGTTTGTTGCAGGGTTATAGTGCGAGTCGTTTCCGTGACATCGTATTTTGAAGTGTTTTAACGACGAAACATGTTTGTTCCATTCGACCTGCATTGTTGTTAGGTAAGATGTTGTTATCTTTTCTAAAAGTGTGCTTGTGCGTTCCTTGAGTGCTTTGCGACTTGCAGCATCTCGGCAATTATTTATTAGACAACATAACAGAAGGAAATATATGATGAAAGAACACGGAGAAATTGATGTTCTTGCTGCCGTTGCGAGTTACACGCATATTAGCTCCCGCACTGTCACACGATGAAGTAGCATGAAGCAAACAAGTGTCCACACAGTCTCCATCGACACAGATTCCATCCCTATCAGATCTCTCTCCATCAAGAGCTGCATGTAAGTGATTATGACAATTGCGTTAACTTCTGTACATGGGCACTAAGATGGAATATTCAACACGTATTGAGTATCTTGTTTTGTAATGAAGGCACATTTACCAATCATTGATGAGTAGACAGCTAAAACATGCACTATTGGTCTGTTGACAATTCCCATTGACTTTGCCAGGCAGAACATCAGCACGCATATAGTGTAAACGAGTATCAAAATGGATATAGGAATTAGTGAACACAGAGTTGCCGTACAGACACTGAATACTGTAATTCCCAAATCCTGCAAAAGTAAACAAAAATATACCTATACAAAAAATCAGATAAAAATTCTCTTAACGCCTTTCAGAGATACAACCTCCTCTCCTCCCAAATTAACAGTGTGAGTGTAGACCAGATGTGGCTTGAATTCAAAGAAATAGTATCGACAGCAAATGAGAGGTTTGTATCTAATAAATCAGCGAACGATGGAGCTATTTATTTGGAGATTTTATTACAGAATTTGAAGATAAAATATGTTGGGATTGTATATCAAGTGATCGAGTATTGTCTGAAGATTCTAAGAAGGTGAATCAAATGAAAACCTTAAATTTGTATAACAAATCGAAATTTCGCACTGTTATCCTGTAAGTTGGTAAGCGTGCTACAAACAGCGTTCAGAATGGCCTGTAGTTGGCAGCATAGTTCAAATGCACACATACCGTCACAGTATCAGTATAAAGATGGCTGCCCCACTTGTGACTTGCACCAGGGAAGAACAGCGTTCTATTATTCGGTTTTTGCGTATTGAAGGCGTGAAACCTATTGAAATTCATCGAAGAATGGACGTTCAGTAGGGTGATGCATGTTTATCACAGCAGCAAGTATACACATAAATTTTGACAGCTCCAATTCATGCAAAATGTAATACAAGCTTGTGAAATAATGGATTAGTCTGAATGTAATGATTGTTCTGTATATTTAATTAATCAAATTCATCAGTCTCTAAACACAAAATGTAATCATGTTTTTCATAAAGAATGTATTGATAAATGGTTAGTAGATCATTCGTCTTCTCCAGTTGTAGAAGTTTTGTTAAAAAAATTTGAAGTATTACTTAATTTTTTGAAGAGTAGTTATATTATTAAACAATAGCTCTGATGTGTAATCATGTAAAATGTTGAAATAATTGTGTCAAGAACGAATTCTTAAAGTTTCATTTATTATTTTGGATTTTGATTAAGTCTTAATATTTCTTCACTATTAGGATGTCTATCTTCTTGAAACCTTATCTTTTTGCTGCAAGGATTGCACAGTATATTCAAAGGTTTCATCAAATAATTTTAAAAGAACAAATGTTGGCCTTAAATTCTGCTCGATTATTTGAGGAATAACATGAGAAAATAAAATATTCATTTGTCACTTTCTTTCTTGTCCTATTTCTAAGGCATTATCAATTATTCCATTTAAATTTTCTATACACTCATCCTTGATTTTCTTTATATTTTTCATGTGAGTTATTTGGGCTTCATACATTTCTTTAACTTTATATTCTCAATATTTACAAATTTTTTACAAAACTTTCTGTGTAACTCATTTTTTAAATTGTCTCGTTTCCTCCTTTTGTGATTTTAAAATTAAAGAATATAGGCCTCCTCCATTGACGAAAATGGTTGTTTTCCATTTCCTTCCAATACCTCCAAATTGAAAAGTTTAACTTTTCTAATTGAATAGTAATCATCAAAATGTTTGAAGGATTTTTCAACGTTTGTTAACTGAGGAAACTATAAATTTTATGAATAAACCTAGAAATGACGGAAAAGATATAAATACTGGCTGTAGAATTACAATGTGTAAATGGAATAAGAAAAATACAAAATGGCGTCAAATCGTGCAGCTAAAAAATGTATCAGAAGTACCAAGGCTGAATTTAATTTATGGCAAAATAACACTGACATTCACTTTCATCAAGATAACAATAATTTTGCTATTTTAACTGTAAATAAAATACAAGTACATAGTTAGGAATTATTTGGTATGGAAAAGATGTACTAGGTCGTAATTTTTCTCTGAATATGAATAATGATCCAGTGGAAATACATATGGATGACAAAGAACTGTGCTACTTGCAGACTGATGGGAATCCACCAAAAAAATCATGACATCTGTCATGCATTACGTTTAGAACACACAGATGTTGGTGAAGCAGTAATGTAACCTCACTATAATGGTTCACATTTAGAATTATCTGGAAATGATATTGATGATATTCTAATCTTCTATGGTAAAAAAGGATGGCAACAACACAGCCCTCTACAAAGAAAAGAACTCCAGTTGTTTCATCTGAACCAACCAACTGAATCTTTATGTCAAATGAAATGTTCGCTCACTTATTATTTGTCATGGAATTTTAAATATCTTTTGTCACAAGTGGGTACGGGTAGGTAGTGGTATGAAATCACAGCTAATAACTGATTGGTTAGCACTTTTACTGCAATATTTAAAAATAATAGATTGAATATATCAAAGATCAACTGGTGTAGCTGTTTTATTTGTTGACAGTATGATATATATGACAAATTTGAAATGAAATCACAGCTAGTAACTACTTGGGTAACATTTTTACCACCAAATTGACAAAAAGTAGTCGGAATATATCAAAGATCAAGTAGTGAGGTTGTCTTATTTGTCCATGGTGTGATATATATATATATATATATATATATATATATATATATATATGACAGACATGCTAGATAAATTTCACATCAAAATTCTTGCCATTCAAGAGACGTGCTTCGTAGATGAAAACCATTTCGACACAGAACATTACAGGATTTACAAAGGTAAACCTGCTGTCAGAAGAGGAACACCATTATTGTTTGGTACAGGGTTTGCAGTACACAAATCAGTCATGGATAACATCATAGACTTGAATTCAATATCAGAACGTATCTCGACACTGTCTTTCAAATCAGGTAATAAAGCATACACAATTATCAACGCACATGCACCTACAAATGACCATAACAGAAAGAAGCCACAAGAAATTGAAGACTTCTGGGAAGACATGGAGGAAGTAACTAACAACGTACCAGAAAGACATGTGAAAATTTTAATGGGTGATTTCAATGCTCAGCTTGGTAAGGAGAGAAAATTCAGAGAAATAACAGGCCCATACTCAGCACATATTCGCACGAACAGAAATGGGGAACACCTCATAAAATATTGTCAAAACTTTAACCTCAAAATCATGTCAACACAATTTCAAAAACCAAGACGAAAACTTACAACATGGAAAGCACCCAACACAGTGTGGGGAGAATTTCAGATTGATCATGTGGCCATATCCAAGAAAAATTCGCGGGAAATTCTAAATGTCAGAACACGTAAAGGAGTCTTCGAGTCTGATCATTATTTGCTAAAAGTTAAGATTAGGCCAATCCCAAGACTGAAACAGACAGCGCAAAACAAAATAGTCAAACCTGATCCGGAATACTTGAAGATAAACTGGGATAAAATCGTTGAAGAAATTAATAGGCATTCAATAGACACATGGACAGATCTGGCGAAGGCAGTTCAGAAGACTATGTGCTGGGGACAACCACCTAGAAAACGCAAACATAGGTGGTGGAACGCAAATTGTGATGAAGCCATTGAGAGAAGAAAGCAAGCATGGGACAAGTTCAGTAGCTACAGAAATTCAGAAACATGGAAAGAATTTCACGAAGTTCAGAAACTAGCATCGAAGGAAATCAGAAGGGAAAAACGAGCATATGACAATAACAGACTAAAAGAAATTGAGGAAGATTTCAAAAGAAATAACACAAGAAATTTTTACAGAACTTTCAAAGAAAATATTAAGGGCTATCAACCCCCTAGCCTCTGCTTCCGAAGAACAGATGGATCCCTGGAAACAAACACAAAAGAAAACTGTAAAATTCTCAAACATTACTTTGATAAACTTCTTAATTGCAAAAAACCTACAGGAAAATTAACATTCCATAAGACCACATCTAATGCCGATTCTGATCCACCCACAATAGAAGAGATAGAGGAAATCATAAAACAAATGAAAAATAACAGAGCTGCCGGAGAAGATGGTATTATCGCCGAGATCTGGAAACTCCAAAATGAAAACATCACCAAAAAAATCCATAAGATTATCTCCGAAATTTGGATCACAGAGAAAGTGCCAGAGGAATCGAAATGTGCATTGATCCATCCGTTACATAAAAAGGGTGATAAGTCAGATCCAAACAATTACAGAGGCATTTCGCTAGTACCAGTTACATACAAAATTTTCTCTAAGGTGCTATTAAACAGACTAGAACCACAAGCAGATCTGCAAATTGGGGAATACCAGGCAGGCTTCAGAAAAGGGAGATCATGCATCGAACAGATCTGGAACTTGAGAACACTTTTGAAAGTCAGACAGGCAAGAAACACTGTAGTTACCTTTGTGGACTTTAAAAAAGCATATGATTCCATAGACAGACAGACACTCTTTGACGTACTGGAAGAATATGGTATCGACAGAAAAACCAGGGCACTTATACAACAGATGCTTACAGACACTACCTCCAAGATTAAGTTCATGGGAGAAATTTCGGAACCCTTCCACATACACACAGGTGTCCGACAAGGAGACGGGCTCTCACCAATCCTGTTCAACATGGTGTTAGACAAAATTATCAAGCAGTGGGAGGAACAGGTTAAAGGAATACAGCTGGGAAGAACACGTGAAACCAAAACAATCATAAAATGTCTGGCATTTGCAGATGATATAGCCATACTCAGCAATAATACACAGGAGGCAAAGGAAGCACTGGAATGCTTGCATGAAATAGCTGACAAAACAGGTCTGCCGGTATCTTACGAGAAGACAATATATGGAACGACAGACCAACAATGTACACACCATGCATACTGTATATGGATCCGTAGAAAGAGTCGAAAAATTTAAGTATTTAGGGGAGTACATACAAATGGGAGGATCAAACAAGGCGGCTAACATGAAACGAACGAAGAAACTCCAGAAGGCATACAAACTCACATGGTCACATTATAATAAGAAAAGCATATCGAGGCAGGCCAAACTTAGGCACCACAAAACAGTTGTATTACCAGAAGCATTGTACGCGTCAGAAACAACCACAATTGGAGCATCAGGCATCATAGACACAGAAAAAAAAGAACGCAAAATTCTCAGAAAAATATTTGGACCAATTCACAGAGATGGCATATGGATGAAGCGACCTACCAAAGAGCTGTACCAGCACACTGACAGACTAACAGACGCGATCAGAAAACGCAGATTAACTTTCTATGGGCACATACAGAGAATGGACAACAACCGACTTACAAAGAAAATTTTTGATGTAGTAAACAGCTCAAGCAAGAAAACAAATTGGTATCATGAAATAGACGAAGACTTAAGGCAGATAGGGATCAACAGGCAAATGATAGGAGACAGGAAATACTTCAGAAACAAAGTTAGGAGTGCAAAATTTATTGTAAAGGAGAGAAAGAAGACAGGAACATTATGGACAGAGCAAAGGAAACAGGAGCACAGCCAAAGGATGAAGAGATTTTGGGAAGAGAAGAGGAAGAAAGGAAAGAAGTGAAAATTGTGTCATCATGTGATTTTCGAGTTCAAACACTGTCCATAAGGGCAACAATGAAATGAATGAATGAATGAATATATAAATTTGAATACATTGAAATTAATCCCCAGACATCCAAAACACTACCTTATACAGGATTATGTCAAGATGTTAAATTAAATGGTGTAGTAAACACATGCTCAGGTAAAACATATATAACCTTTAACAACTTTTTCCATGCAGAGATGGATGAATGTAGTTTTAATAATAAAATGTGTGGTATTGTAAACAGACATTTTCTGGATTGCCCAAAGGAATAAAATCTGCGTTTCGATACAGTAACCCATTGAGTGCTGGCCGTGTCAAACCTGCCCTTGGAGCCCCCCTATCCGTGTACATGCGCTGGCAGCCACTTCCTCGGACTACTGTGTGTGCCCGAGCTCTCCACTCGGCCGTCCTCGCCCTCGCCTGAGTATTTCTGGAACCACGGCGGTCGTCACAGTCTCGCAGTTAGTGTGATCGCCGACGTTACAAATAAACGCTGAAAATCTGGATACTTATTCCATAACTTTGAATCTGGAGATGAATTGCTCGACAGACCTAATGTACACTGAAACTGTCTACATTGCTAACACATAACTCCTCGTCAAAGGCTTTCTTTCATTTGCAATTAGTTCTTGAGAATCGTCATAAGTCCTCAGTATACATCTGTGTTTTATTTGGCATACTGATACTTAATTATCAGATTTTTGTACGCAATTTACGATGTAAACTCTGTAGAATCCGTAACGAACAAACGTTGGCATTCTTCTGTACTAGCGCAATAATTCGCAGGCAAAGAACCTTCGAGGGAAGTGTCTGGATGCCGAGACACACTTTTGAAGCTAATCACTATATTTTGAGAGCATTAACCCAATAAATTATCCCCAAGGAAACTTCACAATCAAACATTCAATTCTGAATTCTTTTTATGTAGGGCGCAATTGTTATTGTACAGTAGAAATCAACAATGATTTATAACTTTTGTTTAAGAATTGGATAAGTAAATGCTCAAGGTTCTAAACTACCTAATTAAATGTCACCGTTAATTCCTAATGAGCTTTTGTGCTTCAGAAACAGCCGAGTGTGTGCAACTGATCAACGTTTCCCGAGATGCCCTTTCCAAGTGTAGGCCTAGAATTTTTTCACAAAGCCAGTGTCCTGGAAAAATAGGACAGCAGTCCGTTACTGAATATTACTAGAAAATTGTAGCCTGGGTTGCGATAAGAGATACTTATTTAAGTGGCGACTAGTTTCGGGCGAAGCCCATTTTCAAACAAACATGTCAAAAAGGAATGTGACAAACACATTATAGCTGTGAATAAAACGATAGAATATCGATAGCCATACATCTTCTATGGTTTAATTTACAGCTATAATGTGGTTGTCACAGTCTTTGTTTTACATGATGGTTTGAAAATGGGATTCGCTCGAAACTAGTCGCCGCTTAAATATATATCTTATATCACAACCCAGGCTACAATTTTGTAGTAGTAATAATGGTAGAATTTTTTGTTTAATTAATGATATTTGCACTAAATTTAAGGTTTAACTTCTACCAAGACGTTGTGGAAGAATCCGTAAATTTGTACTAAGTTTTTGTTTTTGCACCTTTTTGAATGAACATTTGAAGCATCCAGTCTGTGTTTGTCAGCACAGACTGGATGTTTCACATGTTCGTTCATAAGGTGTCAGCAAAGTATTTCATCTGGAGAGGCTCTTCAAGCTCAGATATTTCGCAGATTTTTTTTCCATAGTTATATTTCCCATCCTTCTTCCTCATCTGGGCTTTGGACTGGCGGCAATGGCGAAGTTAAAAATATTTCTTTTTTTAATTTTTGCAATCATTTTTATTTTTTTTAATTTTTAAGTAATTTTTTCCAGAAGTAAGGGCTTCATTTCATCTTCCAGCTGTAGCAAACTTGGATAAAAGTTCTTCTTTGTGTGGTTTGTTTCAGAACATGGGTCAACGCACAAAGGTACATTGCATGCTTTGCATTCATATTCCGTTTCTCGACGCATAATCTGTTTCGAGCAGACTGCACATCTACGCCATCGTCCGCGTTTCTTGGACTGGTCACTTGGAATGACACGGGGAAAGTGCATCCCAGAACAGTGGATTCTCGTCATCAGAGCGTCTTCCTTTCCTATCTCTTCTCCATTCTGTAGCAAATTTTTCCACAAGTTCTCGTACCAGACATAAATGAAAATCTGCTTATGATATTTTGCTCCCTGTCACCGATCTGTGAAGAGTGTGTGCATTCAAAACACAAAGGTCCACAACATGAAAAAAAACTTTTTGTACCATTTAACAGATTTACGTACAGATGCAACAGAGCTTAATAGCATATCAGAGTGGTCTACTGCTCCCTTTGCATTGTAATCAACAGCACTTTGCGGCTTCATTCCTTTTTCGCCAGCCGTCCTGTTTGTCTTTCCCGTCTCACGCATTTCTGTCGTGTTGCAGGCAGTCAGCATGAACACTTCTTCAGTTGATGGCAAGCATTGCGTCAGTGGACATAAACTCAACTTCTCCTCGTTTCAGTTTCTTTTGTAGCTTCGGAAAGTTGCACCTGTTCCTACGTACAGTACCGCTTGCTGCTGTTCTCTGGTTGTGAAACCAGAGGAACAAGGCTGGACTTGTATACCAATTGTCGACATACAGAGTATGTCCAAGATCAAGGTATGGCTTCATTATTATTGTCACAATATCACCAGATTTCCCCAAATTATGGACTTCAATTTCTGTTGTTGTGCTTGCGTATACAATGAAATCCAAGACGTATCCATTTTTACAGTCGCACAACACGCATGTTTTGATTCCAAATCTACTTCGTTTCGAAGGAATGCATTGTTTAAAATATAAGCAACCTTTGAACAAGAATAGGCTTTCATCGACTCAGAGTTTTCTGTATGTATTAAATGCACTGTGGAACACCATACGAACTGTATCAATTATTTCCCTAATTTTAAACAAACTATCTCCACGATTGGCCGAGTTGTCACTAAAATGCAACATTCTCAAAAGTAGCAAAAAACGGTCACGGGACAGAACTCCGCCAAAAATTGGCGTACTCAGAAGTACATCTGTGGACCAATATTCCTTTATTCTCAACTTTTTAACACGAGCCATGAGAAGCCAAATACCAATGAAGCTATACATTTCCTCAAAACCTGTATCTTTCACGGTGGATAGTCGAGAACGAACTGATTCCGACGTATTTGCCATGGTGAAAGTGAAAACTCGGTTCATTTCAAGTGGTATAAATTTCAACAGATCTTCTGGTAGAAATAGCATGAAAAAGGACGGAACACTTGAATCAGGCGTTAGTTGGCAATTATGTCCTGAAGATGAGTCATCAAATGCATGAAGTGCTGGACAGAAATCACGTTTTTGCCAATCAGATTTCTCATTCCCACAATGGTGTGGCCTTTTACGGATCGATTGGTCTTCACTTTCAGACTCTGAAGAAGAACTGTCCTGGCGACCTCTACTAGGTGAAGTATGTGGAGGTGTACTGCTATGAGATTCTTCTCATGAATTTTCATCACTGCCACTGTCACTCCTTGTCAGTATCTCCAGTATCTCTTCGTCAGTGCAACGGCGCCGATATGCCATTTGTCTGTGGAAGTAAAAAGTGACAGCACTGTAAAAATCCTGATGAAACGGCAGATAGCTAAACGACACCACACAAGCAGAATGCAGAAAATCACACGAACCAGCTAGCACGAATGTCGAACAGCAACTGCGAAATCCGTAGCAGAGTGTTTCCCAGATAGCAGGGACAGCGGCACAGAACAATCAATAGGGTACATCCATCCCAGGGAGTGCACGGGACAAAAGAACTTGCGATGGGCTGGCATGCAGCCCTGACGAGCTATTGACGTCCGCAGGCCCACAGGCAGTGGAACCGGGTGAGGTATAAGCTGTCATTAGGACTCAAGTACCAGCCAGCCCGTGCAGCGAATGCCTTCTGCAGAAAGCCCACTTCAGTGGCAAACAATGTCCGCAGGCCCCATAGCAAAGTGGAGTGCAGCAGCATATCACGTCTTCAGTACTTCAACGGTTAATGGTTGCTGAATTTTTTCAAATACGATACATTCTGTGAATATAATGAATTCACAAAAAATGCTTAGAGCTGGTGCAGCTCATTTATCTTTATTTGGCACTGATTGCAATAAACTATCAACATTAGTTCCTGAGGTAATAACTATATTAAATGATACATTGCTATAACTCGATAATTTTACTTTTGTCTAGCAAAATCTTTTTCCATATGAATGAAAGCCATCAAGCAATGGCTAAAGGAGTCGTGGACAGTATCCAGTGTAAACTGTGTAAATACTGTAAAACTGAGATGTCAGTTGGTACTTGAACTTTACAGAAATACACAAAAGATGGTCAGTGAATGTCATATAAGAGTATACCATATTAAACAAATTCCTTACGTGTGTGTGTGTATGCAGAAAAAATGTTTCTATATTTCATTATCAAAATCACTTCCAACAAATTCTGAGTGAAGAACATTTGAAGTATTGTTATCAATGAAAAATGATGATCAGCAGACTGTAGGTAAAAAATGAGCTGGCTGTCAAAAAATTAAAGTTTTAGATTGTTTTTACTCATATCCATTTTGTAAAGAGAAATACGTAAGCAGATTTAGGAAATGTACTTGTAAATAAATCAAAAACAAGAAATCTGCCTGAGTCTTTTTGAAATTCCTAAATAATTTTTTATAGTAAATAAGAGACTAAAATGGAGCAGTTCACACTTGTTCGACTATGTGATTATTGCAGGAAAAGTAATGTTACTAATTAAAATTATTTCAATAAAGATGAGTTAATTTATTTAATTATGTCACTTAATTCCCCCATTCCTACAAGGAATTTCAATAACATGACAATAGCTGAACACAAATCTAGAGCAAAAAATCATGGTATTAGAGGCTACAGTAAACTGAAAAATTCAGGATTAATTAATTTACTAATTTTCCAAGATCTTCCATTTCTTCAAGAATTATTCCAAAAGACTAACACAAGACCAAAATTGGTACATAATATAATTTATTTTTACAGATTAGATGAGGATGTTTCTGAAAAATCTCGACCACCAAAAAAAGAACGAAAACTGAGATTAGTTCAAATTTATCCATTCAGCAGTATACTATTTGAGGAACAAAAAGAGAACAAAGCATCGAAAAACGATGTATTTGAGACTAAAGAAATAAAACCTAAATTTAACGAAAAATGTAAAACTTGGTCTGTTGACCATAAAATAGTCTTTAAGGACACTAATATTAGTAAACTGAATCTGTTAGTGCGAAAACAAACTATATAACAAAAGCACACAATCTATGGTAGAAGTAGCTAAAATGAGAACTAATTTTAGAAAAGGCGATAAATTGAATATAACAGCAGCAAATCCCAAAATGCTTTGTGTAACTTCTACAAGACATAAAACATCTAATAATACTGAACAACATGTTCAAGTTTTGTGCATTAAAATCAGGGATCTATTAACATCTGATGAACCTATTGATATAGCAAATACTACATTTAATATTCAAATGTCAGCAATTTCAAAAGGTAGCAAAGGAAATTAAATACTTAATTTAGCTGATGATAAAAAGACTAAAAGATGTATTACTAGAATTAATAATAGTGGTAACCTGTTTCATCCTAGAGCAATTATAGTTGCATTAACATACCACAAGTATTTTATCTTAGGCAGAGAACTAACTACTGGTGAAATTAAGAAAATTAGAGGAGATATGTACACACTGCAAAACAAGTTAACAAGACATTATGTGACCAATTTGTGAGTACAACAAAGAAGGATTTACTCTAGACGATATTAAAAAAGTTGAGCAACTACTGGATATTCAAGAATATGTTGTATGTGCTGAATATTCCAATTCAGTCATCTAATATGGTCTTCAGAAACAAAATATCTTTATAAAAATTTCAACCATTTTGTTTTAATTAACAGTATATCAGCATTCTCAGAATGATCATATTTCTGTGATAAATGTGAAAAAAAACAAGAATGAACATAATACAAAAACCTGGTGTGTGTGAAAGAAAATTTATTGGAAATATACAGTCAAAGGTTGTCAACAATGTAGTAAAATGGTTGTTTTGTTATTGGACAACATAAAAATTATTATTTTTTTTAATGTTCTAAATCCAGTTTATGTGTGTAAAGAAGATCCCCAAAGGGAATTCCTTTACCTATATTGAAAAATACATCTGGCTTGATTATGAAGCTCAACTAGAAAGAGAAATACATATTCCAAATCTCATAATAATTCACAATTTTAATTGTGATACTGTTTATAACTTTAAAACAAATGATGAATTCTGTAGATTGATGGTATCTAATGTACATAATAATTATACATTTATAGCACATAACCTAAGGATTATGATTCACAATTTATTCTGAAGTACTGTGTAGAAAATAAGATAAACCCATATACTATCTACACAGGAACTAAATTAATGGTGTTGTGGTCTTCAGTCCAGAGATTGGTTTGATGCAGCTCTCCATGCTGCTCTATCCTGTGCAAGCCTTGGTCTCTCTCTACGATTTTTACTCTCCACACTACACTCCAGTACTAAATTGGTGATCCCTTGATGCCTCAGAATGTGTCCTACAAACGGATCACATCTCCTAATCAAGTTGTACCACAAATTCCTTTTCTCCCCAATTATCTTCAGTACTTCTTCATTAGTTATGTGATCTACCCATCTAATCTACAGCATTCTTGTGTAGCACCACATTTCAAAAGTTTCTATTGTCTCCTAGTCTAAATTGTTTATCATCCATTTTTCACTTCCATAAATCACTACACCCCATATAAATATTCTCAGAAAAGACTTCCTTACACTTAAATCTATACTCGATGTCAACAAATTTCTCTTCTTCAGAAACGCTTGCCTCACCATTGCCAGATTACATTTTGTATCCTCCCTGTTTCGACCATCCTCACTTGTTTTGTTGCCCAAATAGCAAAACTCATCTACTAATTAAAGTGTATCATTTCCTAATCTAATTCCCTCAGAATTACCTGATTTAATTCGAATACATTCTGTTATCTTCGTTTTTCTTTTGATGATGTTCATCTTATAACCTTCTTTTCAAGACAGTGTCCATTCTGGTCAACTGTTCTTCCAAGTTCTTTGCTGTCTCTGACAGAACTACATCGGTAAACCTCAAGGTTTTTATTTCTTCTCCCTGGATTTTAACTCCTACTCCAAATTTTTCTTTGGTTTCCTTTACTGCTTGTTCGATGCACAGATTGAGTAACATCAGAGCTAGGCTACAACCCTGTCTCACTTCTTTCTCAATCGTCGCTTCTCTTTCATACCCATCGACTCTTATTACCATCTTCTGCTTTCTGTCCGAATTGTAAACATTCTTTCACTCCCTGTATTTTATCCCTGACACCGTCGGAATTTGGAAGGCGGTATTCCAGTTAACATTGCCAAAAGCTTCCCCTATGTGTACAAATGCCAGAAACGTAGGTTTACCTTTCCTTAATCTATCTTCTAAGATAAGTCGTAGGGTCAGTCCTGCCTCACATGTTCCAACATTTCTAGAGAATCCGAATTGATCATCCCTGAGGTTGGGTTCTACCAGTTTTTCCATTTGTGTGTAAAGAATTCGTTTTAGTATTTTGCAGCCATGACTTGTTAAACTGACAGTTCGGTAAGTTTCACAGCTGTCAACACCTGCTTTCTTTGGGATTGGAATTATTATGTCCTTCTTGAACTCTGCAGGTTTTTGGACAATCTCATACATCTCGCCCACCAAATGGATGAGTTTGGTCAGGGCTTGCTCTCCCAATGCTATCAGTAGCTCTAACGAAATGTTGTCTACTCCCATGGCCTTGTTTGTATTTAGGTCTTTCAGTGCTCTGTCAAATTCTTCATGCAGTATCATATCTACCATCTCATCTTCATTTACGTCCTCTTTCATTTCCCTCATGTACATCACCTTGTATAGTCTCTCTATACACTTCTTTCACGTTTCGGCTCTTTGATTAGGACTGGTCTACCATCTGAGCTCTTGATGTTCATAAAGGTGGTTCTTTTCTCCAAAGGTCTCTTTAAGTTCCCTGTATGTGGCATCTTGGTATGTAAAAAATCAAATTATTGAGATATCTTAGCACGTCTTTTTTTAATTTCAAAACAGTACTTACTTAAAAAACACGCGTCATAATTTTTGTACGTTTTCATTAGTTTCAAATTACGTTACATTTTTTACATTAAAATTTGGAAGTACTTACGTTCTCAGCACGTCGTTATCGCTGGGGCTGTCGAAATTTATCATATGGCCACTTGTTTTCTTTGTCGCTCATTTCATAGACATTCTTCATAGACATTGTTATCATGTACCGAGATTTGAATATCTGAGTCCACAATACTTGTTATGTCACTCAGAATTACATCAGGCTGGGATACTTAATATTTTCTGTCCAGTTCTAGAACATCTTCTGACAGTGTCCTTTCTAAACCATTACAATATATTAACGAGTGATGCTAAAGAAAACTGGGTACCATCTGAAGTCTGAGCCTTTGCCACTGGCCAGTCACTCCCAGAATTTCTCTCTCTGTCATTGTTGCCCTTATCTCTTCACGGCTTTGGAAAGCGTAACTTTACAGCTGCTGCACTCTCTCTGTGTATCCGTTCATGTATTCCTTCGTGATGCTGTCTGTCGTCTGTTCGATAGAGTTGATTGTTCCCATGCCAATTGTTTCCATTCTTGAAGACTAGATGCATCACTTACCGGTTCACGCTGGTTAGTCCATAATGTGCAGCTCCATAGAGCACTGCATGAAGTGCACTCATTCTCTGACATCTACTCCGTAGTCGTACCATAATTCATCCAGTAAATGTAAGAATGCACAGATATCATTAATTTCTCGACTAACAAGTGCAACATCCTTCTGTACTTTTGCGAATTTCGTTTGGCAGTTTTTTATAATATTTTTCTGTTCAAATAGTGTATCCAGGGAATAGTTTCTTCGAACCATTTCTTTGAAGAATTGAACTAGGCTGCAAAATTATGATTCAGCTTACGGCTCCATCATCAACACTCCTAATGTAACATGATTTTGTTTCTCTCGCTTCCACAACTCACGTAATAAAGGCTTCGGACGTCCTACATTCGGCATGTCGTGGCTGTCGCTTCTAGCTGGAGATGTGTGTATATGAAGATTATGTTGTACGCTCCATGATATGGAAGTCCGTATTGGAAATGTTCCATCCAAATCTTTGGATGCAAACAATTCGATCGACCCAGGAATAACGAATATTTCTGTATGTATACTAAGAGTTTCCGAATTTCATCCTCTTAGACCTCTAGGTATCCTATACCTACAATTGAGACACGCGCACCTCCCCCCAATATTTCAACAAAGGCTTAATTAGTCTTATGTCAAACAATTAAATATTATATGCAGAGCCAGGAAATCACAGGAACAACTGAAATAGCGCATCACTTCACTGAAATTTGCATTTATTGTAACACTTGATAACAGATCAAGAAAGTGTCGCGTGTTACACTTGACAGATAATAGCACTAGAACAATAATAAACAGCTGATTCAGTTTTCTGCACTTTAGTTAAAGTTCAACAGGCGAACACAATTTAAGTTCTCCCTTAAATTTAAATATGAGAGTAGGAGCGTTAAAGAACTGGTTATGAAACAATCACCTATAACCCCAAGGCAGGCACACTCCATTTAAAGGGAACATAATCAGGAAGTTTACACATCGACTAGAACATTAAGGTGAATAACAGGAAAGTGGACCGTCCGCAACACCTTACGGCGACAGTTAACCTCCAGTAAGTTCCTTTCTTTACAATATGACATTAAGGACAGCTCAATAGTAATAACAAAACATTTAGACTCCAAAAACCGGTGGACAAACACTTAATTGGAAATTGACAAATCTATACTCAAAGGAGCCGCACTCTATCTAAACACCCTAAAAATGCCAACTTAATGGCTTCCTAGAGTAACAAAATTAAGAATAGCATGCTTATAGATTGACTAACGAAAGGCAGCACTAAAGCATACTAGTTTCTCTCTCAATTAAAGTTACCAAAACAATCAAAACTAGCAGGATACCCTTACACGGCAGACGTTCCATCACTTCCACTCACACGCCAGAATCAACTAGCGCAACATAAATCATTGACACATTTCAGATAATATTTTAAAACAACATACTTAAATACCTTTGTTTACCACAAACCTTAATTAGTTTACAGGTTAGGCTCTACTGCAAATTAATTGAAAGTCACTACTTGGATTCAGTATTTGACGATGCGCTTAAAATCAACCGACAAAGGTGAGAGTCAAGTTTACACTCGCAAGCAGCACATGCAGAACACGAGAGTAAGGTGAACATTAATTAAACTGTTCCTTATTCAATCATTTACACACCGAGGAAACAAATAATCTTCGCCGAATTACTGAAGACGCCAGAATCCCAAGTTGCTTGCAAATTACGCAAATAATGGTCAAACCGTCTTACTTTAAGTCCGATGACATCCATAGGATAGGAGTTTCAATGGACAACCAGGCCTCATCCCCTTGGATCCACCATCAACAAAACGGCGTGGCCACCTGTACACTCCCAGACATCCCTCCTCCCGACCGACGCTCTCCTGCAAACACGGCAGGCAGCCAGCCGCAGCAACGCCACAGCGCCCTCTGGCTAGGGTAAGAAAACAGCAGAGCGCGAAGCGGGAATTTCAAAAGGAACGCGCTACAGACAAGGAGGAAACGCAGAGAACCGTGACATTTCGTCACGGTTCAACAATCACTGCTGGTTGTACTTTCGCAGATGACAATAATGGATCGTCACATACACAGCAGATTCCATCGGTTGACTGATGTAACTCTTCCTCTCCCTCTTGCCTGTCTTCTTCTGTCATTAATACTTCTATCCCAATCCTTAAACAACTGTTTCGTTCCTCTTCCTTAAATAAATCTACTAGTGAAACTTCCTGGCAGATTAAAACTGCATGGCAGACTGAGACTCGAACCCAGGACTTTTGCCATTCAAGGGCAAGTGCTTTACCAACTGAGCTACCCAACCACGACTCACGACCCGTCCTCACAGCTTCAATTCTGCCACTACCTCGTCTCCTACCTTCCAAATTTCACAGAAGCTCTTCTGCGAACCTTGCACAACTAGCACTTGGAAGAAAGGATATTGCGGGGTCATGGTTTAGCCACAGCCTGAGGGATGTTTCTAGAATGATAATCTCATTCTCCAGAGTGAAAATCTCATTCTGGAAACATAAGGAATGTTCAATTATTTTCTTGAGAAACGTCAACAGTCAATGGAATCTCTGGTAGAACGTGTCAGTAAGTCTAAGTCATTTATGAGGTAGAAAACACCTTCTTATAGATAAACAGTGACAGGAAAAAAATTACAAGGGCGTTTATAGCAACATCCATGGATAACAATTCTTTTAACCTAGGCATTAATGCAAAGGATCCCTGAGTAGACAACAACAGTACTGACGATAGACGAACATGGTTAAGCATCTAATTACTGGGTATCATCAACATCTTCAGTGTTATGTTCAACATTATTGCAGAAACGAGAAATACGAAACTTTTGAAATGACAAGATATTTCAGCACTTTCAACACGAACCTTTAGCTAAACATCATAAACTGAATCAAATCTAAATAAGCATCATCAAATACATTCCAAATCTCATCGATACTTATAGACAGGCACATCTGCATGCTGCTTTACACATTCAAAGTGATACAGCATTGTGAGAGAGAGCAAAATAAAATCACAAATCGTGAATCATGTGCAAATTACAGTATCTTACTAACATTCATCTCACTATCAATCTGCATTCATGTCAAAGGATGGAACACTACTTCCTTCATCACTTTCTCCTCCATTTTGAACAAATCCAGTATGTCATTACTCCTCCTAGGTAAAATATTTTTCTGTTCACTATCATCAACATCTTCCTTCACTCCTTATTGGATTGTAGTTGCAAATGGTTTTGGTACACAAATATTTACGAAAAGTTAACCACCTAGAAAGTAAAAGATACTCTTCACTCCTAAATAGTACAATCATAACACTTCCCTCCAAGATCTCTTCTTGAATAAAATATCATTTTAAACTATGTAGTACTGTCAGGTGGAAAAATTGTTCTGATCTCTCCATTTTTCTTTTACTTCTTTCCATCTCAGATCTTTGTATCACTCCTTAGCAATGTTTTCCAGAGGATATGTAATACAATTAATAAAAGTAACATTCTACAAGTACATAATGCTGAAACTGTTCACCTTCAGATTCTCCTGAGTTTCATATTTCAACTCTAATGGATACATCAAAAGTGCATCAGCAACAACGTTGACTCTACTGGGAATGTAAAGTCTTTTGAAACTCAGACCTTGAAGATATAATGCCCACCTGGACAAATGACAGTGAGTTAATTTCTCACTCATTAAAAATTCTAATCCTTTATGGTTAGCGCAGACTTTATTTGTTTGGGTGAATAGATAACACCTAAATTTAATGAAGCTCCATACAATGGCTAAGGTCTGCAGTTCCGTTACTGTGTAGTTGTGCTCACACTGCAAGAACACTTGGCTTCCAAATGCGATCATATGGTGCTTCACCACTCCATCTCCTTCAGATTCCTGAAACAACGTAGCAGCAACACCTACACTGGAGGTGTCAGTGTTTAGGCAAAAATCCTAACTAAAGTCTGGATACGACAAAAGATACGCCTCGCCAAGAAACTGTTTAACACTTCCAGATTTTGTGTATAAGTTTGGCTGGGCAAAACAGTGAATGTACGAGCCTTTTTTAGAAATAGATTGACCCCAAGAAAAGACAAACCCAATTCCTTTTCTTAGGTACAGAGAAGCCTCTAGTGACATCTACTTCTGCCAGCTCAGGTAAAATCCCTGACGCCGATACGGTGTGACCAAGGAAACTAGCTTGCTTTCGTTGATAAAAACACCTAGCAACATATCCAACACCTTATTATGATTCTGATCCACATCAACAAAAAATGTTGCCAACATCGTCCTTAGAGCCGAAAGACGAAAACTATTAAAGGCTGTAATAAATGCAGCCACACTAACATTCAACCCAAAGAGAACCGTCAGCAACAATCATTATATAAGAATGCTGTATATTTCCTGCATGAGTGATGCAGCTGTATCAGTCAGTAGCTGACTCATCAGTTGTGGATAGGTCCTTCACACCATAAAATTTCTGCACTAACTATTCTAGTGTCCATGGTCTATTGTTTTCTGGCATAATTATTGTATTAATTTATCTGGAATCTAACACTAATCTAATATTGTCTCCACATTTCCGCAAAACTAAACACTTTATTATTATAGGAGCTAACTCATTGTCCAGCCACCCCTTTTTTCAAGATTTTCTCAATCTCAGCTTGTAAATTATTAATATCAAATATGGTTTAGCAAAGAAACTCTTATGCTAAGTTTAAAGTGATATGAAACTTCATTAATATGCCTGAATATCCAGGGAATACAAAAAAGTGAGGACATAAAGCTTCATGCAGATTTCATTTCAGTGTTTCATTGATCCTTTCTATGTGTTCATCCCTATTCCAAACTGTTTTTCAGTACTAGAACTAGTGTTGCAGTCTAGTAACAGAACGGCACCAGATGTATTTTCTTTCACAATAGACCATGACTCTAAATGTACCCTTCACTTCAGTAAAAAAATTAGGAGTTGCTAGGATTCTTTTTTGTAAGAGCACATTCATCGAAGTACAATTTCAACATCAATCCATTGTACGCCAGCATCACTCCACTGCAACTGAAGTCCTTTACTGCTTGATGTGTAGACAGGAAGTCCACAACTAATATTGAATCAGCTACTGGATTTTAAACAATCTTGAAGTTCGGAAAAACCCATCAGCATGACAAAATTTCCATATATACCTGTTTTGTTACATCAACACTCTTCCCTGGAATTGCGTCTTTAAACTTAATTCATAGCAAAGGAAGGGCCACCCAAGAACTGACCCTTTTACACTTTTGAAACACAGCTTCCCTCAACACAAACATAGGGCTAGTGGTGTCAAGTATATAAGTTAGAACAATTCCTGTGACATCTAACTGAAGTACTGGACTCACTGTCAGTTCACCTTGGTCAGGACCCTCAACAAGTAAAATCTCCCTCATATCCTCATAATTCAAATTTTCATCTGTTCATAGTCATAGCTCATTTGGTTAGCAGAACCAATTTCAGCTTCAGAATTCAGTTGTCAATCATGTGGTGGTATAGTCACCATCTGTACGTTTTTGTTATAGTCAGGTAATCAGATCTCCACAATCTTCACACTTGAATTTTTGTCACTCCAGCATCTGGTTATATTACGAACTCTGTTACCTAGAATGCTGAGACATCTATCATACCAGCTGTATCTACTTCTCCTACATCACTTTCTTATTCCTTATGTTTCCATTATTTCCGAATGTACAATTATCATTCTCATATTTGGCATATCGTGAATTATTTTCCCTATTGTTACAATTTCTTCCTTGATGAAACCTTTAAATTAGGTACTCAACTCGTTTGGTTATTCTGAAACTTTTGCTCCTAGATGTCATATTCCAATTCCCATAATAAACTCTGAGAACTTCCTAAATTATCTTCACACAACCAGCAAGAATAATATTATGTAAATACTGAGTTAAATTCATAAAACAAATGCAAATCAAGTCAGCAGGACTAAAAGAGTTATAGGAAAATTGATTCTTTTCATAACATTTGTTCTGAAGAGGGAAAATGATTAATTTGGTTAAAAGCATTAAAATGTATGAAGAAGTACTGTGACTTCTCTTACTAGCTCAGGACATTGAGGGCATATATTAAAAGGATTGCTGACCAGCTGAGTCAGGCAACAGGACGGTGAAAAGCTGATCACAACAGGTGGAATATCTGGTGATTGACAGCGTGCTCCACACCAAAGTGACGACACAGGGTGCAGTAACTCAGTGTAGGGCCTGGGCGCATGTTGGAGCGTTGCCTTGTTCTGACGATCAGAGGAAAACAGCAGACATCAGTGGAGTGGTTGAATGATGCGCCACCTGTGCCAGCCGATCCCACTGCCACTGCAGACACCATGACCGAACCTCAAGCTGTGGATTTCTAACTGCCGACTCACCAGACAACTGCTGTTGTGGAGATGGTCTATGGGGCAGACTGCAGACCTGCTCGCAACTGTTGACGTCACACCTTGCCAGATCGGGCCATGCGCGACAGCTGCGTCACACTCCCTGATGCAGCCAGCATTTGCCGAAGACCAACGCTTATTCCATAACTGTAGTGTCGCATTCCACAGCCGCTAGCTCAACAATATGCAGTCGCTCTGGTGCCTGCCGCTATTCTGAGGTCATCCAGTAATTGTTACTGAAATAAAGGCTTTTTGTTTGCCATCACAAGTCGTCTGCTGACCACGCCCTCCCACCTCCTGGCAGAGAACCCGTGATCGCAACAGTCGCGACATATCCCGCTCCTTTTACAGTTCAAAGATCTGAGCAGTACATAAATCCAGAACTGTTAAAAATTTTCATCATCAGGATATTACATTTACTTCTGCTGCCTTCTGTATCAGACCAATATGCAGATAAAAATATTTGTATAGACTCACCACATGTTTCAGAACTTCTAATTAATGTACAGTTTCATATTGAAGGCTCACTTTCTAGATAACCACACACGAATTCAATCCTATAACTACCTGGTAAGTAGGTGAAAGGGAATAATCAAATTTTTCCAACCAAGCATGAGGATAAATGCTATTAGGTGGAATTTTAATAGTCAATCAGTGATTCTATTCAAAAGTAAATATTTTCCACTATGCACCTCATCTCTATAACGATTTATACTACTTTGCTGTTAGCTGTACCTTTCATAACGTCACCTAGAACTAGATGCAACTACACTGAAAGTATTTTTCTCTTCAGCATACATTTGACCTCTCTTACTTTTTAAATCTTCACTGACACCTTCACCAATCCACTTTTGAATGTTTGAGAGTCCCTCATTTAATTCTTTCGCTGATTTCCTACTCCTCCAATAGAATTCCATTTGCCCATCTTTGAATCTGGATATAGTTTCCAGATACTCACCATTCCTGACTGTGAACATACTGCGAGGACTCTGATTTGAATTGTTGACTGATTGAGCAATTAAATGTCCAAGTTCATCTACCATCTAACCCTCTTGTTCACACTCCCTTTCAGCACTAAGTTTTAATTCCTTAAAGGTCTCTTCTGATCCTAGTATCAGTCTTGTTAGACCCAAAATTTATTTTCTCATTTGAATTAATGCCTATTGACCAGACGTCATCTCTATTCTGTATGGTTATTCTAATTTTGTTTTCTAACATTCAGTTCTGACATCTTGAAAATTGTTTTGGATTTGTTTAACCTAATCCTTAATATAAAACTGGAACTGTTTTTGCTGTTCTTCAATTATGGCTAGATCATTCTCAACATTAGAAATTCTACAATCAGACTCCACTTGCAACTCTTCCTCTAGTAATGTAATCATGATCCTTCCTCAAGCCTGGTTGTAATTACCATACAGAATTATCATAATGCTGTTCTGTACTTATACTAACACTCAGTTGTTCAACCTGTGGAGACAAACCGCCAAGGCTGAGGAATGATATCCCTTTTCGTCATGTTTATTACTAAATTCCAAGGTTGAACCACAACACCATTAATTTGAATGTCACCTTCTTTTTTTTACGTAATTCTCCTGACACTAGCTGTAACATGTTCTGACTCATCGATAACGCCACTAATGAAACCAACTGAAGAATTATCTGAATCAGAGTCTTTAACCCTTGATCTTCTTCTTCCTCTGAATTCTTCAAAACTGAAACTCAGAATTTTCTCACAAATCCTTAACATACAAAAAAGATCTGTCAGGCGTCAGCCTGCAAAAAGCAATTTTCAGTGCTGCAGAAAAATATTAATACTCCATGTGGAATAATGTATCCTGTATCACTGCCTAAAGCTTCAACATTATACAAAATAATGTAACTTAAAAGAAAAAAAATAACATCGTGAAATCTTCTAAATTAAATCCTGGAAGGTTAGGTCGGTACAAACACATCATCTGTTAATAATCGCGTGTACTCATCTAGTAATCGTACGGCTATGAATCTGACTATATGCAAGCAAGCATAAAGTGACACCAGTTCATATACTATGCAGCAGTAAAATCCATCATTACTCTGAAGATTTTCTCAACAAATAAACTGCCTCTGTATGCCCTTTCCCTATCTTCATATATGGGATAAAGAAACCAAATCGTAGGTATGTTTTACTCAGACAGGGACTGACAATGGCACAACACACAAAAAGAATAACATAAGAGCTCGTCAGGTGCAGTTTCATCGTTCTACAGCGTGACTTACCATACACTGGCATATTTTACCCTATTATGCAACAGTGACTTCTCACAGACAGATTACGTAGGAAAAGTATGTCACAAAGCCGGACTAGCATAATCACAAAACGTTTATTTCTTATTACTACAACATTTGTATAACAAAATTACTTAAAATGGAAATATTAAATAAACTTTCGATTTATTACAATAAGTATTGTGACAGACCCTCTGAATCCTGCTCTGTTCCTCATCCGATAATATTAGAAAAGGCACTGAAATATTACCAATCTGTTTGGGGAATGAAATAACGAGTTACTAACTCTTGATGATGACATGTACATGGCATGCGAACATATTCAAAATACTTAATGTTGATCTTAGTCTAATATTCACCAAGTCTTATGGTTCCAAAGAAAGTCTACTCAGTCACACTGCATTTAGATAACACCAAATCATGAGGCACTCGATTACACCTTACCTGGCACTGCTGAGTGGAATGAAAAGAGAGAAAAAAAATTTAGCTATCTCAAGATGTACTCTCACTGCCAATTCTAAAATTGTGCACTGAAGTGAGAAAGTGATTCAATTGGTTAAAAGCATGAAAAAGGTTTGAAGATATACTGTGACTTCTTTGAGCTTCACAGGAGTACGAGAACGTGTCTTAAGTAGATCGTTGTCCAATCAAGGTGGATGACAGGATGGCGAACCGAGTATAACAACGGATGGGTTACGTGATGATCGACGGTGCGCTCCACACCGAAGTGGGTGCAATAACAGTGCTCCAGTTACATCAGCTAGAAGCATCGGTCTGTGCTGGACTGTTCCATCATCCTACTGACCAGAGGAAAGCAGCAGACGTCAGTGGGGGAGAAGCAACATAGCACCCACAAGCCAGCCCATCACTGTCAGACACAGCTGGGCATCTACATCTACATCTACATCCATACTCCGCAAGCCACCTGACGATGTGTGGCGGAGGGTACCTTGAGTACCTCTATCGGTTCTTCCTTCTATTCCAGTCTCGTATTGTTCGTGGAAAGAAGGACTGTCTGTATGCTTCTGTGTGGGCTCTAATCTCTCTGATTTTATCCTCATGGTCTCTTCGCGAGATATACGTAGGAGGGAGCAATATACTGCTTGACTCTTCGGTGAAGGTATGTTCTCGAAACTTCAACAAAAGCCCGTACCGAGCTACTGAGCGTCTCTCCTGTAGAGTCTTTCACTGGAGTTTATCTATCATATCCGTAACGCTTTCGCGATTGCTAAATGATTCTGTAACGAAGCGCGCTGCTCTCTGTTGGATCTTCTCTATCTCTTCTATCAACCCTATCTGGTACGGATCCCACACTGGTGAGCAGTATTCAAGCAGTGGACGAACAAGCGTACTGTAACCTACTTCCTTTGTTTTCGGATTGCATTTCCTTAGGATTCTTGCAATGAATCTCAGTCTGGCATCTGCTTTACCAAAGATCAACTTTATATGATCATTCCATTTGAAATCACTCCTAATGCGTACTCCCAGATAATTTATGGAATTAACTGCTTCCAGTTGCTGACCTGCTATTTTGAAGCTAAATGATAATGGATCTATCTTTCTATGTATTCGCAGCACATTACACTTGTCTACATTGAGATTCAATTGCCATTCCCTGCACCACGCGTCAATTTGCTGCAGATCCTCCTGCATTTCAGTACAATTTTCCATTGTTACAACCTCTCGATATATCACAGCATCATCCGCAAAAAGCCTCAGTGAACTTCCGATGTCATCCACAAGGTCATTTATGTATATTGTGAATAGCAACGGTCCTACGACACTCCCCTGCGGCACACCTGAAATCACTCTTACTCCGGAGGACATCTCTCCATGGAGAATGACATGCTGCGTTCTGTTATCTAGGAACTCTTCAATCCAATCACACAATTGGTCTGATAGTCCATATGCTCTTACTTTGTTCATCAAACGACTGTGGGGAACTGTATCGTACGCCTTGCGGAAGTCAAGAAACACAGCATCTACCTGTGAACCCGTGTCTATGGCCCTCTGAGTCCCGTGGACGAATAGCGTGAGCTGGGTTTCACACGACCGTCTTTTTCGAAACCCATGCTGATTCCTACAGAGTAGATTTCTAGTCTCCAGAAAAGTCATTATACTCGAACATAATACGTGTTCCAAAATTCCACAACTGATCGACGTTAGAGATATAGGTCTATAGTTATGCACGTCTGTTCGACGTCCCTTCTTGAAAACGGGGATGACCTGTGCCCTTTTCCAATCCTTTGGAACGCTACGCTCTTCTAGAGACCTACGGTACACCGCTGCAAGAAGGGGGGGGCAAGTTCCTTCGCGTACTCTGTGTAAAATCGAACTGGTATCCCATCAGGTCCAGCGGCCTTTCCTCTTTTGAGCGATTTTATTTATTTCTCTATCCCTCTGTCGTCTATTTCGATATCTACCATTTTGTCATCTGTGCGACAATCTAGAGATGGAACTACAGTGCAGTCTTCCTCTGTGAAACAGCTTTGGAAAAAGACATTTAGTATTTCGGCCTTTACTCTGTCATCCTCTGTTTCAGTACCATTTTGGTCACAGAGTGTCTGGACATTTTGTTTTGATCTACCTACCGCTTTGACATAAGACCAAAATTTCTTACGATTTTCTGCCAAATCAGTGCATAGAACTTTACTTTCGAATTCACTGAACGCCTCTCACATAGCCCTCCTCACACTACATTTCGCTTCGCCTAATTTTTGTTTGTCTGCAAGGATTTGGCTATGTTAATGTTTGCTGTGAAGCTCCCTTTGCTTCCGCAGCAGTTTTCTAACTCTGTTGTTGTACCACGGTGGCTCTTTACCATCTCTTACGATCTTGCTTGGCACATACTCATCTAACGCATATTGTGCGATGGTTTTGAACTTTGTCCACTGATCCTCAACACTATCGGTACTTGAGACAAAACTTTCGTGTTGAGCCGTCAGGTACTCTGTAATCTGCTTTTTGTCACTTTTGCTAAACAGAAAAATCTTCCTACCGTTTTCAATATTTCTATTTACGGCTGAAGTCATCGATGCAGTAACCGCTTTATGATCACTGATTCCATATTCTGTGTCAACTGTTTCAAATAGTTCGTGTCTGTTTGTCACCAGAAGGTCTAATATGTTATCGCCACGAGTCGGTTCTCTGTTTAACTGCTCGAGGTAGTTTTCAGATAAAGCACTTTAAAAAAATTTCACTGCATTCTTTGTCCCTGCCACCCGTTATGAACGTTTGAGTCTCCCAGTCTATATCCGGCAAATTAAAATCTCCACCCAGAACTATAACATGGTGGGGAAATCTACTCGAAATATTTTCCAAATTATCCTTCAGGTGCTCAGCCACAACATCTGCTGAGCCAGGGGGCCTATAGAGACATCCAATTACCATCTCTGAGCCTGCTTTAACCGTGACCTTCACCCAAATTATTTCACATTTCGGACCTCCGTCAATTTCCTTCGATACTATTACACTTCTTATCGCTATAAACACGCCTCCCCATTCACTGTCCAGCCTGTCTCTGCGGTATACATTCCAATCTGAGTTTAGAACTTCATTACTGTTTACGTCTGGTTTCAGCCAACTTTCTGTCCCTAGTACTATACGGGCATTGTGACCGTTTATTAATTAGAGCAGTTCTGGGACCTTTCTATAGACGCTCCTGCAGTTTACTATTAGCACATTAATATTGTTATTCCCTGTTGCATTTTGACTACTCCTACCTTGCCGCGTCTCAGGAGGCGTCTTGTCGGGCCTAGGGAGGGAATTCTCTAAGCTAAAAAACCCACATGTGCAGTCCACACGTACACCGCTACCCTTGTAGCCGCTTCCGGCGTGTAGTGCACGCCTGACCTATTCAGGGGGACCCTACATTTCTCCACCCGATAGCGGAGGTCGAGAAATTTGCACCCCCAGATCTCCACAGAATCGTCTGAGCCTCTGGTTTAAGCCTTCCACTCGGCTCCAAACCAGAGGACCGCGATGAGTTCTGGGAACGATACTACAAATAGTTAGCTCTAATTCCACCCCGCGAGCGAGGCTTTCCGCCTTCACCAATTCCGCCAACCGCCTGTACGAACTGAGGATGACCTCAGAACCCAGACGGCAGGAGTCATTGGTGCCAACATGAGCAACAATTTGCAGTCGGGTGCACCCAGTGCTCTCTATCGCCGCTGGCAGGGCCTCCTCCACATCTCGGATGAAACCCCCCGGCAAGCAGACAGAGTGAACACTGGCCTTCTTCCCCGACCTTTCCGCTATTTCCCTAAGTGGAGTGATGCACCACCTATGCCACTCAGCACCACCGACACAGCGGACACTGTGCCTGAGCCTCGAGCCCTGGACTATGGCCTGCCAGACCACCAGACAGCTGCTGTCACAGTGATGATCAATAGGCAGAAGACGTACCTACTCGCAGCCATTGACGTCACTCCTCATCAGGCTGCACCGACACAAACAGAGACCACAGAGCGCAGACACCCAGCCTACGCTGCAGTGGGGCACCCCACTGCCACACGCCGCTACGTCAGGCACCCTGATGCCTTCCACAAGCTGTTGTCTTTGACGGTGCATTAGAGGGAATGTAAATTCACACTGAGGATAATCCATCAGTTCTTATGCCTTGTTACTGAAATAAAGGCTTCATATTTGCTATCAGGAATCGTCAGCTGTCCACTTCCTGGCAGAGAATTCGCAATACCAACTGTCACGATATTTCCTGCCTCCTTTTACAATGGTGTCAGGACGACATCCAGGGAACAGTGGAGGACAAGCAACCGGAAGATGACACCGAGCAACACAGATCTGCAGCAGCAGGGGTTTTCCCCTCATGGAAGAATAAAATACAGCATTCAAAGAGCTGTTGTGAACCTATTGGGTTGACCCTTGTCCTGTCTCCTGTCTTTCACTTTGGCTATTTATCTTTGGGTATATATATATATATATATATATATATATATATATATATATATATATATATACCCAAAGATAAATAGCCAAAGTGAAAGACAGGAGAACCCAATAGGTTCACAACAGCTCTTTGAATGCTGTATATATGCTGTATATATATATATATATATATATATATATATATATATATATATATGTATGTATAGCCGAAATTTTCATTATGACTATGTCCTGACGATTCACGCATATATATATATATATATATATATATATATATATATATATATATATATTGAAAAACAGGAGACAGGACAAGGGTCGACCCAATAGGTTCACAACAGCATATATATATGCTTGAATCGATAGGACATAGTCATAATGAAAATTTCGGCTAAGGAACCATTCAGCAGCTCATAGAGCAGGTCTAGAGGCAGATACAAAGGTGAAGAGAGAAGTCATGCCCTGACCCTGTAACAATGAGTAGCAACACTGTGGCTTAAGTCACCCTATTTTAAGGGCCATCAGTGGAGAATTTATTTCGATTATCTGACAACAGCTGCCATGTTAGATAATTCGAATAAGCAGCAGTTATTGAGTGTGGTTAGGCTGAATCTAACAGGGGATGCTTGCACATATTTATGTGCAACGAAAATTAAGTGAAGCCTAGTCCCTTGAGGATTTTCAGAGGGAACTTATAGACAGGCATCAGAGAAAGAACACAGCAAGGTACTACCGAGAATAGCTCAGTAGGGTCTATGGAAGGCATGTGGGGTCGGTTTCGAATTTCGTGGATCGCACATGCAAAATTAGCATCGATACGTATGAACTCATGGAAAATGATGAGGCCAATTCAGCTATCTCACAGGAAGGGCTCTAGATGCATTCCTATGCTGTTTAGAGTCTGAAAATCGAGGAAATTGCGAATGGAGTTTCTGAAGTTGTCAAGCCAAGCAATGGAAATCATGTTGTCATTAGTGGAAAAAGATTCTGTTACCAAAGCACAAGGAAGGAAGATTATATTTAGCATGAATGTGAAATGTCTTAGGTGTGGTCCCAAAAGCCATAAGAAGCTGGAATGTAGAGAGCACCAGTGTAGGCATTGAATTTTGGTGGTAAAGAAAGTTCACTTGGGCTATCTCAACTAACCTAAGGAAATGGCAGGAAAGAAAGGGCACTTGGGCTACCTCCACTAACCTAAGTCATCTGACCACCACCTCTTCCAAGGGATTGGTGGGGAAGGACTCAACCTGTGCTGGACACAAGTCTTTATTATTTTGCATGCACTACTTATTTAAACAATTTGGCAGTATAGCCATCCAGTGTGTTCACCACGAGTGACCTAGTACACAGTACCACCACCAGAGGGCACTGTTGTCTATTCCATGAAGTAATCCAAGATGGCCACTGTGACATCAGTTGATAATGCAAGTAACATTACCCAAGATGGCGGGAAACTGTGTGTTCACCACGAGGTCTGGACCTAGTACACAGTAATGCCACCAGAGGGCACTGTTGTCTGTTCTTTGATGTAATCCACGATTTGGGGTGGGGGGGGGGGGGGAATGGCCAAAACAGTGTGTTCACTATGACGTCTGGACCTAGTACAGAGTACTGTCACCAGAGGGCACTGTCATCCATTCTATGACATAACCCAAGATGACTGTATGGAGGGGAAAGTGTCTCAGCCTGAGCTGGGCTGCTGGAGAGAGTAACAAAGAAGTGTACTTTATTTATTTTGGAACAATTTTCTTAGGGAAGGATTTTGAATCATAGTATATTTAACACTGATACAAAACACATACTCTGACATACTTGGGGACACACCACACATCCCACAGACCTTTAAACTACTCCTAAATACCGCTTAGTAGACATCCAAACAACTCCTAAAATACATAAATAATTTCAATACAGACATACAAACTCCTAAATAATGCAGTAAACTGATGTGCAGACACGAAATCAACCTGTAAACTGTCCAAATAATGCATAGCACAGCCTACAGACCTGCTACCAAAATAATGCAACAGTCACACACTCAACATGAGCAAGCACTGCCCACCACCCCCCGTCCACCAGACCACACAGGAGGCTAGCGACAGCCCCCACAAAGTGACATGGCCGTCAACTGCAAAGCCATGCACAGGTACCTGTTCAAGTCGCTCAAGCATGAAGCAGCAGCACTCCGTTCATACTTGACACCTGAGAAATTCCTCACGAAATAAGTGATCACCAAGGCAGTGTTGCTGGCGCGACTGGACAGGTGTGGTTGTGGCGTGTTATGGTAGCCTCAGCAACAATATGACTGACATTATGTTATGTCTAGTTTTCTGCAAGAGGCCGTGGATCAGAACGTCTTAAGCTCAGTTTAGAACCTGACACAGACGTGGAACTCATGGCAGAAAAACAAAATGTATGCCAGTGAACAAAGCGTGTTACAGCAGAAAAAAATAATGTTTCAAACAACGAGACCAGGCCAGAGGGAGCGTCTCTTGCGATGTGCAGTATAGTCCTCTGGATACGATCATCCTCTTACAGTACAGGTGATGAAACCTTAAACTGGCCTCTGCAGTGGATCAAAATATGTATATTTAATACGATCATCCAGCACCAGCTGCAGCAGCAGTTTGACAGGTAAATTCAATGACGGATGGTGTGTCCCATTAGGAATGCTAGGAGGAATGCTATTCTGGGAAGCATCGCAACAACTCTCTCTATGTGCCAGACCCACATGCAGCTATGCGTCATCACACCAGCATCAGCGCCTAGGTGAGTTCTATATTGGAAGAAGTTTGTGGAGCTTTTATATTTCGTAATATTTCTCTGTCGGATGGTACAGAATAACGATGACAGCATGTTGGGCTGACAGATGTAAATGGATGCGAATCTGCTTTGGACTGCAGTATCTGTCATCACAATGCGCGCATTTCCACCGAATGGTGAAATCACGGTCCTGTTGCACTAACTCAGATCCTTCTGTTTCTACAGTTTGTAAGGGATCCAAGATCCCACGAACATAGATGCTAGTATCCGACGCCCAGGTCGATAGTAGACAGGAGTCGATTGTTGAGTGCTGCAGTAGGCAGTGAGACTAGTATCGAGTGCGGAGTAGCCGGCCGCGGTAGTCTCGCGGTTCTAGGCGCGCAGTCCGGAACCGTACGACTGCTACGGTCGCAGGTTCGAATCCTGCCTCGGGCATGGATGTATGTGATGTCCTTAGGTTAGTTAGGTTTAAGTAGTTCTAAGTTTTAGGGGACTAATGACCACAGCAGTTGAGTCCCATAGTGCTCAGAGCCATTTGAACCATTTTTGACTGCGGAGTAGCACTGAAGAGTGTCGAGAGAGAAGTAGCGCGGGAAAGACGGGCAAGAATGGTGGTCGAGTAAAATTCACCGGAGTATGTCGAGTGAGCACGTTCCCCTGATCGTCGTGGGGTTGACCCTCACTAATATCGATTCGCGAGTGATATGAAACCGAAAGTGACAAGTGCCGAATTACGTGTTTCGCGTCAACCGCGTCGGCCAGCAACAACCAGGGATTGCAGTAAGGATTGTTGAGAATGTTAACCATCAGCATTGCGTGTGACGAAGCACTGAAAATCAGCCATCAGTAAAAAGATATAACTGTAATTAGACGTGTAAGGCAAAAGTAGCAACTGCCTCAGAATTTGTGTGTTCGTAGAAAATATAATACAGTTTGTACATCACAATCTTTGTTGTCCTTAATAATAGACAAACTTTCCATCATTTCCACTAGTTAATCTCAGAACAGCCGCACTCGGTTGAAATACCTCCGAAACCACAGCAGAAAAACCGATAGCCTTTCATCAATTAAGCACACGGTCATATATATCACAATAATTAACTGTTTGGTGGCCTCGATAAATTACACAAAACCCAATGAAGGAATTAAATGGGGGTGTTTCAAGTTTCTACATGGGTTGCAGAACTTGTTGGATACGGCTTTCTCTGACTTCTGCTCAGTTCCAACTTAAACTGGAGCGATCACATGCGCAAAACTGCAGAAATTGGAGCAGTGGCAGGATGCATAGTGACCGACTAAAACCAAGTTGGAGATTTACTGTAGCAGATAGGTTCCAGAAAGGTGACTCGTTTCGAGATATGAGAGTGCCAGAAATATGATTCACTTGTGACTGTGGTCCATCACAGTTATGTGGTTCAATGGAAGAACTTGATTCCAAATCATAGACATCATTTCTAGCGGACAGTGTAACACTAGAGATCTGCAAAGCTAGTGCCAGAAATATGATTCACTTGTGGCTGTGATCCACCACAGTTATGTGGTTCAATAGAAGAATTTGATTCCAAATCACAGACATCATTTCTAGTGGACAGTGTAACATTAGAGATCCGCAAAGCTAGTGTACATTTCTTACGATCTCAGTCAGCACACCATCTGCTACTGTTTGTGATCCTTCTCAATCAGTCATCGCCTGTAACTCAATGGATGTATCGCAGAACCTCTGACATGGCATAGAGACAGAAAACGTTATACATACTGGAGAAATATCTACTGGCGTGAGGGAGTTGCAGATAGCGGTTTCTTACCACGTTCCTTAGCCGAATCACTTTCAAAATTCAGCGATTTTTGTCCAGAAAAAACAATTAATATCGGTGGTAATGCCATACCTCGGTTTATGAATCCAGTATAGCTTTTAACATGGATACTTGTGTACACCTGTAGAAACAAGACCGCTTATGACAGTAACAAACAGTAGTTGTTGCGATCGGGCTTTGTAACATCCGGGCGATTACGGCTCTCATTCTAAGACACAGTGGTGACACTCACGAGAAAAAGTTATGAGACATATCCAGCCATTGCTGATTTTCTCTCACTATTATTTTGTATCATCTGAAATCAGTTTTTGGCCAAGTGTTATACTTAGTAGTAGTGCACAGTGGTGCAGGTCTGCTGCATCGTCCCCTACGCTCCTTGGAGTATGGGACCTCATCATCAGGAAGAGATGCGTGATAGGAGATGACTGTGGAATACTGTGATAGCTGAGGGAAGAGTATGCCAAGTCATAAGAATGGTACAGATATTTCTATTTCCAGACCTACAGCCACGAGCATGGTGTATTTCCGATACTTCACTCATTATCGAATGTTATTCAATTGAAACCGTGATTGTAATATTTAATTGTAATTACAATGATAAAACATGTATGTGACCAGTTTCCTAGGATGATTCTACCAATGTTTGCTTGGCATGCAGCGCAGGTGATGGGAATGATTCACGTTTCCCGTTAACGGCAGGATCTGCCCGGATGCAGAGGCCTGTTGGAGTGTAGGAACGTACTTGGCTTAATCATGTTGTCCTCTAGACGACCAGCTAGCGAAATAATATTTACTATGTGTTGGACAGCTTTCGTGACTGCATGGAAATTTGAGAAGATCTGATATGGAAGTGCATTTATTCCCTCCCATGTAAATTGTTTGGTTGATTGCTTCTGCACATTTCGCGCCTTTATTTAGTTGAGAGAAGATCGATTGTGGTGTGTGCATCTAGCATGTGGAAGACACGTTCGTCGGTTCTGTAGACATGAGAAACACCTTAGTTGACCTTGTAAACTATAGGGATGATTTGGAATCTACTACATCACCGAAATCGGTATTTGTGAGTGAAAATATGAGTTTATTTTTTTCGAGTCCTCTCGTAAAGGTCTTCACAGACGGGATAAGTTTCTAGTTACTTAGTGGCCTACAGCACGCTCCGCCTCGCTAATGTTTCGGGTTTGCAGAGAAATAATTTCCAGTCTATATCTTAGGAATTACGTTGCGCAAGCGATCGGTAGGATACTGGTGTGTACTTGATATCGAGAAGTACAGCGAAAATGGTATAATATTATTGCAAACCATGCAGAAATGCATTTGTTCTTGTAATCCCAGAGTCTGCGAATGGGTGTAGAAAAGCAAACAAGCAAGCAGGTCCGGACCAGAAACAGGAACACGTTTGTGCCGAGGGGGAAATGAGCCCGAATTTGTAGAACAGTTCTGAAAGTGACTTCGGTCCGCTGAGGGCACTCAGGTCACCCATTGGGGTGGATGAATGCTAACCACGCACGGAAATATCTAGTGCTATGAGGAGTGTCTACGTTGCTGCCTGTCTTCATATGTACATATGTACGAATGATGTAAAAGGACTGATTTTTTATGGCACAGGATATGAATTGAATGTTTACTACATCGACATGGTATGCGGTGATATATTCCTGGGTTGGAAATCTGTTTCGTGCTCTAATATTCAAGCTCCTGTCGTCAGTGGGAAAGCAGTGTAATTGCATAAGAGTCTTTCTGTATTTGATGATATGTAGGGCACGTTGCAGGGTTTTATTGTCAGATGCAAGATGGTGATCTGTACAAAATACAATCATAATGCTCTACTCAGTCACAAGTCATCCTTTGTGCCGGGACATAGAAGCATCTACAAACTGATTAGAACAAGATGGAGGAGAGGTATGTACGGAAAGTTCTGAGAAAGCAAGTATTCAAAGACAAGATGAAGCAGACAATCCGTCTCTGGCAGGGTTGCCATCACTCATCCGCCACTATGGTATTACGACATCTCCAGACCTGTAGCTGTAGGATAGCAAAAATTCCGGTCATTTTTTTCCCTTCTGTAAGACAGTGCTTCGAATTCTGTTTGCGTAATTGTTCTGATTCCCCCCTGTGTTTAGAGAGTGCTCTCTTTCCAAACAACAAGAATGCTTTTATGATTAACGGTGTTTTCACGACCGTGTACAGGCTTTTGGTGGTGAGTACGTTTGTGTATGTTGAAAGCAGGAATGGTAGCATGTGATGGACAGGGTGCCATGTTAGGATCGCGAGGAAGAATGCATTCGACCTTATTCCGCGTTATTTTCGTAAACAGGTTGTGTTAGGGCAAGAATTTCCGTGCATACAAGCCGAGACATTACAAAACCTCCTAGAAAAGCGATCGTTAACTATTTGAGGGGCACTATACAATTTCCGAGAGGTCGAATTGGCTCTCATTTTACACAGCCATCTGACATTAATATAACATTGAGAACATTTTAGATGGTGAGTCTCCACCCGGAGCAGGTAAGCATGGCTAGACGTAGCTCGCATGCCCCGTTAGGAACAATGTACCCTGTGCTATTTGGTGATGTCAATATCCCCAGGTATCAAATCAGCAATGGTAAAACACACATGCTGCCCAGAGGTGTCTTGTGTATGGGGCAGCGTGAGCACGCATTGGAGTACTGTGACTTCAGTATAACACTCAGAGAACTCTAACTGTATACCCGAAAATAGGAGCAACGTTCACCTAGTCGCTGCAGGCAGCAGCGGCGTGAAAGCAGTGGCTCAAGCTGCCTTGTGTACAGCGGTGACCTTGACGCATACATGCCCTTGGAGCATCTTCGCTCTGCAAATAGGTCTTCGCTCCTGACCGACGAATCAGAATTGGTGCCTAGGTACTTCGAGATGAATTTTTCAGGTGTCAAGTATGAACGGGATGCCGCCACCTTATACCTGAGGGACTCGAACAGGCACCTGTGTGTGGCATGGCAGTTAACAGCCACGTCACTTCGTGAGTCTGCCGCTAGCCTCCTAGTGCACAGGGGTGGTGGGTGGTGCTTGCGCACGTTGATTGCGTTACTGTTGCATTATTTTGCTAGAGGTCTATAGGCTGTGCTATGCATTATTTGGACAGTTTACGAGTTGACTTTGTGTCTGCACATCAGTGTACTGCATTATTTACAGAGAGTATGCATGCCTGTACTGAAATTATTTGGGTAATTTAGGAGTTGTTTGCGTGTCTGCTGAGCGTTATTTAGGAGTAGTTCACAGGTCTGTGGGCTGTGTGGTGTGACTCCAAGCATGTCAGAGTGTGTGTTTTGTATCAGTGTGTAAAATGTACTATTTTTCAAAATCCTTCCCTAAATAAACTGTCCATAATAAATAAAGTACACGTCTTCGTTACTCTCTCCAGCAGCCCAGCACAAGCTGAGACATTTTCCCCTCCATACAGTCATCATACAGTAGTGAAAGCAGCAGACGATCAAGTAGGTAAAAAGACGAGGGCTAATAGAAATCCTTGGGTAACAGAAGAAATATTGAATTTAATTGATGAAAGGAGAAAATATAAAAATGCAATAAATGAAGCAGGCAAAAAGGAATACAAACGTCTCAAAAATGAGATCGACAGGAAGTGAAAAATGGCTAAGCAGGGATGGCTAGAGGACAAATGTAAGGATGTAGAGGCTTGTCTCACTAGGGGTAAGATAGATACTGCCTACAGGAAAATTAAAGAGACCTTTGGAGAGAAGAGAACCACTCGTATGAATATTAAGAGCTCAGATGGCAACCCAGTTCTAAGCAAAGAATGGAAAGCAGAAAGGTGGAAGGAGTATATAGAGGGTTTATACAAGGGCGATGTACTTGAGGACAATATTATGGAAACGGAAGAGGATGTAGATGAAGATGACATGGGAGATACGATACTGCGTGAAGAGTTTGACAGAGCACTGAAAGACCTGAGTCGAAACAAGGCCCCGGGAGTAGACAACATTCCATTAGAACTACTGACGGCCTTGGGAGAGCCAGTCCTGACAAAACTCTACCATCTGGTGAGCAAGATGTATGAGACAGGTGAAATACCCTCAGACTTCAAGAAGAATATAATAATTCCAATCCCAAAGAAAGCAGGTGTTGATAGATGTGAAAACTACCGAACTGTCAGTTTAATAAGTCAGAGCTGCAAAATACTAACGCGAATTCTTTACAGACGAATGGAAAAACTGATAGAAGCAGACCTCGGGGAAGATCAGTTTGGATTCCGTAGAAATGTTGGAACACGTGAGGCAATACTAACCTTACGACTTATCTTAGAAGAAAGATTAAGAAAAGTCAAACCTACGTTTCTAGCATTTGTAGACTTAGAGAAAGCTTTTGACAATGTTGACTGGAATACTCTCTTTCACATTCTAAAGGTGGCAGGGGTAAAATACAGGGAGCGAAAGGCTATTTACAATTTGTACAGAAACCAGATGGCAGTTATAAGAGTCGAGGGGCATGAAAGGGAAGCAGTGGTTGGGACAGGAGTGAGACAGGGTTGTAGCCTCTCCCCGATGTTATTCAATCTGTATATTGAGCAAGCAGTAAAGGAAACAAAAGAAAAATTCGGAGTAGGTATTAAAATTCATGGACAAGAAGTAAAAACTTTGAGGTTCGCCGATGACATTGTAATTCTGTCAGAGACAGCAAAGGACTTGGAAGAGCAGTTGAACGGAATGGACAGTGTCTCGAAAGGAGGATATGAGATGAACATCAACAAAAGCAAAACGAGGATAATGGAATGTAGTCAAATTAAATCGGGTGATACTGAGGGAATTAGATTAGGAAATGAGACACTTAAAGTAGTAAAGGAGTTTTGCTATTTAGGGAGTAAAATAACTGATGATGGTCGAAGTAGAGAGGATATAAAATGTAGACTGGCAATGGCAAGGAAATCGTTTCTGAAGAAGAGAAATTTGTTAACATCGAGTATAGATTTAAGTGTCAGGAAGTCATTTCTGAAAGTATTTGTATGGAGTGTAGCCATGTATGGAAGTGAAACATGGACGATAACTAGTATGGACAAGAAGAGAATAGAAGCTTTCGAAATGTGGTGCTACAGAAGAATGCTGAAGATAAGGTGGGTAGATCACGTAACTAATGAGGAGGTATTGAATAGGATTGGGGAGAAGAGAAGTTTGTGGCACAACTTGACTAGAAGAAGGGATCGGTTGGTAGGACATGTTTTGAGGCATCAAGGGATCACAAATTTAGCATTGGAGGGCAGCGTGGAGGGTAAAAACCATAGAGGGAGACCAAGAGATGAATACACTAAGCAGATTCAGAAGGATGTAGGTTGCAGTAGGTACTGGGAGATGAAGAAACTTGCACAGGATAGAGTAGCATGGAGAGCTGCATCAAACCAGTCTCAGGACTGAAGACCACAACAACAACAACAACAGTCATCTTAGGTTATGTCACAGAATGGATGACAGTGCCCTCTGGTGACAGTACTGTGTACTAGGTCCAGACCTTGTAGTGAACACAGTGTTTCCTTACATTCCCGCCCCCCTCCCCCAATCTTGGATTACATCAAGGAACAGACAACAGTGCCCTCTGGTGGCAGTAGTGTGTACTAGGTCCAGAGCTCGAGGTGAAGACACTGTTTCCCGCCATCATGGGTTTGCGGTACTTGCATTATCAGCTGATGTCACAGTGACCATCTTGGATTACTTCCTGGAACGGATAACAGCGCCCTCCGGTGGTGGTACTGTGTACTATGTCAGTTGGAGCCTGGACCTCGTGGTGAACACACTGGATGGCTATACTGCATCAAATACTGCAATGGAGAAGCTCTTAGGAGAGTACATAGAGTTGCTTACTCCTTTAGGTCCGTTCCTTGCTACGCCACTAGCAGAACATCATATTACCACTGGGATCGAGGTCCCAGCCTCTAAGAGGCTGTATCGAATCCCACAACAATTACAGCCTGTTATGGCGGATTTTATGAATCAGCAAATTCACGACCCAATTATAGAAACTAGTAACAGTCTATGGTCTTCCCCAGTAGTCATTGTGGGGGATAAAAATCATTGGATGGCTGTAAAAAGGTGTATCACTTTTGTTGAGACTACTACTTCTTGAACAGGAAGATAGCATAGGACGTATACCCGATGAGCGGCGTTATGGAGACTTTCCACCGTTTGTTGGATGGTCTGTTGTTAGGGTTGTAGCTGAAGCAGTGCATGCTACATCTAAATGATATAATCCTGTATTTCAGGAATATTCTGAAACATACTTAACAGTTACACGTGGCACAATTTATGCTGAGCTTGGACAAGTCTCAGTTTATGTTACTAGAAATCCAATATCTGCGTCACATTTAGGCCTAGTCCGACTCCCACTATGGTGAAAGAGTTGCAGTAATATTTTGTGCAGAAGTCCAGTATTTTCGTCACATTTAGGGCTATATGGATGTCCTCATCCACGATAATTCTCCATTATTCGACTCTCGAACAGCGCATGGAAGAAACAAACACTCCGTCTTTCAATGCGAGCTCTGACTCCCTTTATTTTCCCATAACGATCGTTTCTCCCAATATAGTTGCCATCAACAAAATGTTTTCGCATTCGCAGGAGTAAGTCGGTGCAACGAGAAACGCCTTTGTTTTAATGGTGTACACCTCAAATCCTGTACCATGTCTGTGATATTCTCTCCCCTATTTCTCGATAATACAAAACGTGCTATTCTCATTTGAACTTCTCGATGAGTCCCATTAATCTTATATGATACGGATCCCACACTGCACAGCAACACTCCAAAAGAAGATGGACAAGCATTGTGTAGGCAGTCACTTTAGAAGACCTGTTGCATCTCCTAAGAGTTCTTCCAATAAAATGTAGTCTTTGGTTCGCCTTCCTCACAGCATTTCCTATGTGCTCCTTCCAATTTCTGTTGTTTATAATTGTTATTCCTAAGTATTTAGTTGAATTTACAGTCTTTAGATTTGATTGGTTATCGTGTAACCGATGTTTAGAGGATACCTTTTAGCAATCATGTGGATGACCTCGAACTTTTAATTATATAGGGTCAATTGCCTATTTACGCACCATGCAGATACCTTTAGTAAATCGTTTTGAAGTTTCTTTTGATCTTAGCATGATTTTACTAGAGGATAAACTACAACATTATCTGCAAACAACCTTAGATAGCTGTTCCAGTACTTTGGGGAATGCCAGAAATCACTTTCGTTTTACTTGATGACTTTCGGTCAATTACTGCAAACTGTGACCTCTCTGACAGGATATCATGAATCCAATCACATAACTGGGACGATATTCCTTAAGTATCTGATTACAAGCCACATGTGAGATAGGTTGTCAAAAGCCGCCTGGAAATCTAGAAATACGGAATCAATTTGAAATCCCTTGTCGATAGCCGTCAACATTGTGTAATTAAAGAGCTAACTGTATGTCACTAGAAAGATTTTTTCTAAATCTATGTTGACTATATGTCAATTAATTCATCTGCCTTTCCCTCTAAGACGACGGCCGATGAAAGGGAAGAGAGAAAAACATATAACCACATGTCTGGTGAAAGTGTGACCTGACAGGGAGCGGTACATAGATGGTTGTAGCATGGTCCGAGATTCATCACTTAATAATGATGGTTCCTCGTAAGTATGCTTTCGCAGAACAGTTGGCGACTGCTTTAAAGCGCCTGCCACCATTATTCTGGTAATCGCCTGTAGTACCGCCTCATAGTATTGCTGGTTATGACTTGTTGTCAAGCTAACATGACGACTCCAAGGTGTATTATATTTTTCTATATCTTTTGTTACATGGTACTGCTTTCCAAACTTAGGCAATTCAAGCATAAAATATTGTCAGTACAAATAATTTAACATTTTGTCCTCAAGGTTACATTGCGCTGGTGACGCTGCCTTCCCTCAGCGAGGTCAATGAAACCTTCACGGGAAAACGTTCCTTCATCAGCGGCTGGGGAAAGACGGGTGACGGTAAGTTCCTGACTTTGTTCAATTTGTGATTCCTATCTAAGTGCAGTACTGAAGTTTGTTTCTACATTCATAACCTCTAGCAAGTAGTAGACCAAAGCCGTTTATGGTGCAATTTGTTAGTAGAGATTTCATGTGGAATACTGTGATAGCAAAGGGAAGAGTATGTCAAAATGGTATTGATATTTCTATTTCCAGAGCCACAGCTGTCAGCAGGCTGTATTTCCGATACTTCGCTCATTGTTGAATGTCATTCAACTGAGACCACAATCGTGACATTTAACTGCAAGTATAGCGATCAAATATGTAGGACGATTCTGCCTAGGGGTGCGTGGCGCGGCAGCGGTGGCTTTGGCGGGAATGATTGACGATTCTGGCTAATGGTAGGAGCGGTGCAAATGGAGAGGCTTGTTGGGACGCAGGAATGTAGCTGACTCAACCGTGTCGTCTTCTACACGGCCAAATAGCGATCTAATACTTTGTATGTGTTGGACAGCTTTCATGGTAGCGTGGAAATTTGAGAAGATTCAATATGAAAGTTTGTTTGTGCTGGACCATTATTCCCTCCCGCGCAAATTGTCCGATTGACTGCTTCTCCACATTTCGCGCCTTTATTTAGCTGAGAGAACATCGATTGTGGTGTGCACATGTAGAGGTGAAAGACACGTTTGCTGGTTCTCTAGATATGAGAAACTCCTTAGTTGACTTTGTAAATTATAGGGGTGATTTGGAATCTGTTACATCATCGACATTGGTATTCGCGAGTGGAAATATCAGTTTACTCTATTTTTTTCGAGGTCTTTGCAGACAGGTAAGTTTCTAGTTACTGTGTGGTTTACAGCACACATCTAGTTAAAGTTCCGGGTTTCTAGAGAAATAATTTCCAGCCTATAGCTTCGGAATAATGTTACGCGAGTGATAGTGCTATGGAAGCAATAATGTTACGTGCTCGAGAAGTAGCGCGTAAATGGTATAATATTCTGGAAAACCACGTGAAAATACACATGTTCTTGTAATTCCATAGTCTGCAGATGATTGTAGAAAGCATGCAGGCAATCAAATAGGTCGGAGCCAGAAACCGTGACTCCTTTGTGCCGAAGGGAACCGACCTAGCCTTTGTGGTATACATGTATGACTGTCTGGTGGTCGCTAGTGTGTGTGATATCGTGAGGGATGTATACATTCAGCACATCGATAGCCGTAAGGGGAATGAAAGATTTTTTTACGTGGAAAATTATTTGCGCTATAGATATTGAGATGCATTCCAGAACCATGGATGTCAAGAGGAGACATTACCTGTGAATCGATCAGTGTCAGACTGCAGCAGCAATCATAATATTTAATTGTAGTTACACTGATAAATATGTGCCTGGTCCCCAATATTCTTGTGAGGTGGCCGTAGAAAGCACAGCAGCAAGCAAGCAGGTCAGGACCAGAAACAGTAATGCCTTTGTTCTGAGCTGTGGCTTACCCATCGTTTGTACACCGGTTCAGAGCGTCCAATAAAGTTTCTGGCTTATGACAATTTGGCTCGCGGCTCCCCTGGACGGCTAAATAGTGCAGTAATACCCAGTTTGTATTTAGTTGCCTTCAGCACGGTGTGTGTTGCATGTATACTCTGCAGAAATTTGAGAAGATTCAATACGATGAGTGTTTGCGCTGAGAGTATTGACAGCATTCAAACTCCTACCACTTAGGTCCTCCTGGGGTAAGGGGTCGTCTGTCGGCATTGCACTGTGGCACAGTGAGTACGTGAGATGTATCTGACGATCTGTAGACCATTTTTGCAAGGTTTAATTGTCAGTGCAATATGGCGATCCGTACAAAATAGTTTTTTACCGCTGAAAGTCGTCTCTGCAGAAAAAAAAGGCAGACAGTGCCCCCACACCGGCAGCAGGAGCAGTTTTATGGGTTAATTCAGTAAGAGCCAATCAGAATGCTCGATTCATTCACAGGACATGCTTTGTGCTGGGACGTACGGGTCTCTACAGACTGGTTCGAACAAGATGGGAGGCAATTTTTTATATCAACGTGGTGTTACTGGTACAGTAGTTAAGGGGAGGTTGTGAGTGAGTGGGTGATATGGAGCAAAACAGCAGGTTAAGTGCAGAACACCAGGTTAATTCGCATAATTTTTATGTAAAACGCAGTACAATAGTTTAAGGGGGTGGGTGACAAAGAATAATGCGCCAGAAATGGCGTTCAAAAGCATGTGAAATTCCAAAAGTGTACCTGAAAATGGTGGGAGGACGAAACTAATTACTTAATTTGGTATCAAAGGTGGTACAATAATTTAAGGAAATGGGACTGACATGAAAAACCACTTAACAGAACAATAAGTTAAGGGCCAACAAAGGGCAAACATTAAGTTAAGACACTCAGAGTACAGGGATGAACATTAGCTTATGCAACATGTTTGCCCCATGTAATTGCTTCTTACAAGACGCACATGTTTCCAAACTGCAGAGAATGATGAGGAAGAGATATCCAACTGCACAGACTGAATTGTTTATAAATAAACAACATAGCCTTGAATGTCCTGTTATGGGACCCTTCCTCTCCACCAAAGGGCCGCTAATTTCCATATATTGCATACACTGTCTTGAATCCCGTAAATTGTTTAAATAAACAATATTCCACACATTGTCTAAATAGTCAAAACAATATTCCATCCACAGCAATCGATTTCCAGACAAATTCTTTGACTAAATAAATAAATAAACTATATCTCATAATTGCTATAAATAATTAAATAATATTCTATACATTGCCTAAAATGTTTAAACAATATTCCACACACAGCTACTGAATCCCCTCCAAATGACCGATGATGTGAACCTTTTTCTCGCCAATTTCCGGTTGGAGGGTGGGAGGTGAAGGGGCTTTACCACGTGGGAAGAGGTTAATTAATTGATCAATTTAATTAAGTAGTCAATCAAATTGATAAGGGAGGGGCTATTCCAATAACTCAGACCTGAAAGTGTACCTGTAGCAGCGATGGGGAGGGGGTGGGTTAGGGGTTTCCTGAGGGGGGAGGGCAGTGGGAGGGGGTGGGGGAACAACAGGTTAAGCACCTGTCAATCAAAAGGAAGGATCCTTTCAGCAGAAGAAGAAGAACAATAGGTTAAGTTCCTGTCAAACAAAGGAGAACAACAGGTTTATCCCTGAGTGCATACCTGCCCCTGATGTAGGCAACCTGCACTAACAAATTGCACCACAAACTCCTTTGATCTACTAATCTAGCATCCCTTCCCATTTAGTGGGAAGCATAGCATTGTTGGGCATTTCTGATTATTTTCGCGACGAAATATAGCTGCAAACGCCATAAGTTCAGTAACGAGCATCTGTACATTAAGAAAGGCATTCACATATTGATCAGCAGCGTTATTCAGTGGTGAATACTCTGAAGTTCACTTTTTGTGGAATTTCTAGGTTAGTGGATGATGTAATTAAACTCAGACCAAAATAAGAAATGATTGACATCTAGCTGTTTAGAAGGCCTACAACATAGCAATAGTCAATCGGAGAACGCGCTGAGCCACAGTCTCTCTTCTACTGTAGGTAGCAGCTATTCTAGTCAGCTGCAGACGACGGTCGCAGCTGGTAACGTAACCAGTTTGGGGGCTGTTTCGCTGTGCTTTATTTTCCTGTGTGGAGAGTTCATGTCTGAAGCTTGTAGTGGAAGTGTTCAAAAAAAGTGAGGCTGCTAAACGGAAAGTTCAGCGATCTGCACGTTTTGCCTCGTCAGATACGTGAGTTTATGTGCCCGGTGAAGGAATATTTCAGGGTGGAGAGAGCCAATGTTGCATCTCTGTTGACTCTAACGAAGGTAATCGAAAGAACTGCAGATGCTTTGGAGATATATAAAAATACAGTATCTAAAACTTATAGGGAGCGATACTGTGCTGGTTCGTGCAAACTGCGGATACCAACAATAAAAACGCCGTGGAATACTCTTCACGAGGCAGAGTTATTCAGTGGCAGCAAGGCGTCCTTGTTAACGGTTGTCAGAACCCTCGGGTTTTTGGTACAAAAAATTAATGGACGGAAAATTATAATGGAGAGAGCTGGCGTTGTCAGTTTTCAAGCAACATCGTTAAAGTGCCGATTAAAGGCAATGTGTTGCTCGAAGAAACCTGGATAAAAGCCGGTCTTTCCGTACTACTGCACTACTGTAGTACGCGTGGGCTTTGTATCTATCTTGGCCACCATAATGCGTTCACTATGCTGTTTGTAGTAGCTTACCCGCACTCCTATTTTTTATTCATTATTAAACCTACTCCTGCATTACCCCTATTTGATTTTGTATTTATAATCCTGTATTCACGTGACCAAAAGTCTTGCTCCTCCTGCCACCGAACTTCACTAATTCCCATTATATCTAACTTTAATCCCTAGTGCTTTAATATTACTGTTCTTACCCATGCCGTTCCCCAGTCCAGCTACTATAATAACTGAGCCTCTTTGCTAAAACCTTTCCACAAATTCCGTATGTCCTCTGTCACCTGGCTAAGGGCAGAACTTGGTTCCACTACATTTGGGACCACGTATCCTATTCCTACATTGTCCTGTAACATCTGGCCTACACTCCTCCCATTGTACTACTTAGCAGGAAGAGTGTTTCCTGCTATAGCCGCGAGCAGCCCGATACCGACTCTCACGTCACAAAAACGGGACACAAACGATGGCGACACAAGGCGGGAAGTCCGCCCGCGGACGGGACTCAAACCCACTCCAGCGTCGAGCAACAGGACTGGAGCCACCACAACAAGTGTAAGTCGATAGCTACTTGTGCAACAACGAGGTGCAACGGACTTTCGACGCAACGCTTGTCAACAGATCAAGTACAAGCCACAATCCAAATCGAGACCAAAGGGGACACCCAGTACCAAAGAAGTCGATGACGAGTAGTCAGTAGGACGGTGGAGAGGGTAGGTAACGCTGTCAGACGAAGTACACGACCGACTGAGCGGCCGTGGTGCGGCGGTATTCATGACGGCCGCGGGGCAGTCTGTTGGCGAGACGGTGGAGCATTCACCAGGCTAGTGCAGCGCTGCGGCTACACTGCCCTCTATCGTCCATCGCGGTCCATTTGCTCCAGCGATCATTCAACTTCCGCGCAGCCCCGTACCGGATTTCCATAATACTCTCTTTTGATATCGACATACACTTACCTTCTTCGCTAGAAGTCTGCTGCTCGTATTGTGACCCGCAGCTAGATGAGGCTCTTCCCCTATTTCTTCAGGAAACAAGTCAAATATATTCCATAGTGTAAGCTCAAATGCGGATGAAGAAGTTGAAGAACTGTTTCCTTTTCGCCAATTGCTTGTTACCTTTAGTCAACATGCATGATCGTTTTTCCCATTGAAACTCTCTCTTTCAAGTTTCACATATTATAATTAGGCCTGAAGGGTACAAATCTTTGCCTCCTGCTCAGTGGCCCACTTGTTTTTTTTTTTTTTTTTTTTTTTTTTTTTTTTTTTTTTTTTTTTTTTTTTTGCAGTCCATTCAGTTCCTGAGTTCCCAACTCAGTTCCTGGCTAGTCACCCCATTGAAATTTCAGCCTACTACAATCTACACTGTGTGCTCTACGATCAAATCAACTTTTATGATACATTGCAACACAGTTCATACGCTTAAAAATATAATTAAATCATTCAGCACACATTACAAAAAATATTGTTCAAATGGCTTTGAGCACTATGAGACTTAACATCTCTGGTCATCAGTCCCCTAGAACTTATAACTACTTAAACCTAACTAACCTAAGGACGTCACACACATCCATGGCCGAAGCAAGATTCGAACCTGCGACCGTAGCGGTCACGTGGTTCCAGACTGAAATGCCTAGAACCGCACGGCATCACCGGCCGGCAGCACACACTACACTACATGAATTTTCGTTATGTATGAGTCAGAAAAATTAAGCCTACAGGGTAGCACATCATGTGTGTGATATACACTGATCAGCCAGAACATTATAATCACAGATCTGCTATTGTTATAAACCCGTCCGGGCGATGGAAGCTTCATCTAGATAGGAATGACTGCTAGTCAGACACACACCCAGTGCATATAGTAAGAGTGCTGTCCCCATGTAGAATGGGGAAGATATACGATATGTCTGATTTTCACTGAACGCAGATTCTGATGGCCTAGAGGCTCAGCACAAGCATTTCGGAAACTGCACGACTTATCGGGTGTTTGAGCAGTGCTGTGGTGAGTGTTCTCAACACGCGGCAAAACCAAGCGAAACCATGTTCAGACATTGTGGGGATGGGCGGCCACCCCACATTACGGGTGTCGGATTTTTTATGCTCAGTAGACTCGTAAAACATGACATCTGGCGAACTGTGGCGGAACTTATATCAGACTTAAATTCTGGGCAGAGTAAAGGTGTATCTGAACACACAGTGCACTGAACACTCCTAACAATGGGGCTCTGCAGCTGAAGACCCATGTATGTGCCAATGTTTACACCATGACATTGGCAGCCGTTATTCAAAGGGACGTGTGACCAGTGGCACATTGACGCAGTGGCAGAGAGTTACATGGTCTAATCAATCATGATACCTTCTTTACCATGCCGATGTGTCGGCGCGAATCCGCCATCTTCCAGGGCAACAGCTCCTTGACATCTATACTGGTTGACGGAGACAAGCTGGTGGTGGCTCCATTATGCTTTGGGGAACATTCACATAGGCACCCATGGATCCAGTGGAGCTCATGCAAGGCACCTCGATGGCCAATGGGTATCGCACGCTGGTTGCAGACCACGCACTTCCCTTGATCACGATCATGTTTCCCAACAGTAATGTCTTTTTTCAACAAGATGATGCGAAATTTCACAAGACTAGAAGTGTGATGGAGTGGTTAGAGGAACATTGCTGCGAGTTCCACTACCCACCAGTTCATGAAATCTGAAGCCGACCAAAAACACTTGCGATGTGACTGATCATTGTACCCCCCACAGAATGTAAGGGAATTAGGTGACTTGTATGTCCAGATGTATTGCCAGCACCTTCCAGTGACCTACCAAGGCCTCACTGCTTCCACGGTACGATGCATGGCCGCTGTTATTGGTGCCAAAAGTGGTCAGACATATTGGCTATCAGGTAGATGGTCATAATGTTCTGACTGATTAGTGTAAAGTAAAGTATTAATTATTTCTGCTTACAATAACAACTCAGCACCCAAATAAATGAAGTATTTGTTAATTAACTCATTCACGATATAATGTAGGTAGTTTGTCTATGAGAGTTCTAGTTCAAAGAGCATCTCTGTGTCAAATTTCCAGGATGCCAGCCAAAGATATAATTTCCCACTTCTTCCCAACAAAAAAATTTCATTTTCCGCATTTCTAAAAATTAAATTTTACCTAAACACAATAGAAAAAGAAATGGCAAAGAAGGCTGAGCTTTTAAAAAACTTCGCTAAGGAAATCTTAATTTAATTAAAAGAAAAAATCGAAATTTCCAAAAATCTCATTTGTCTATATCGAAAAGCCAAATTTCCACTTTTTCATTTAAATAATTCCTAATCTAACAATTTTTATTCTTTATAAATAAAAACCATTGAATCTTATTTGCCTATATCGCAAAAATCTAATTCTCATTTTCTTATTTAAAAATTATAAAATCTAATAAATTTTATTCTTTATACGAGAGCCTTCCAAAAGAAATGCACACTATTTTTTTTTAAATCCATCTTTTATTCTACATGTAGATACATCCTTTAGGAACAATATTTTCATTTCTCCATATAATTTCCATCCCTCTCAACTGCCTTATGCCATCTTGGAACCAGTGCCTGTATACCTGCACGGTAAAATTCTGGACCAACCTGTTGCAGCCACTGTTTGCAGCGTACACAAGGGAGTCATCATCTTCAAACCTTGTTCCACGAAGAGAGTCTTTCAGTTTCCCAAAGAGATGATTGTCACATGGAGCCAGGTCAGGACTGTAAGGCGGGTGTCTCAGTGTTGTCCATTCGAGTTTTGTGATCGCTTCCATGGTTTTATGACTGACATGTGGCCGTGCATTGTCGTGCAACAGCAAAACATCCTGTTATTGCCGAAGTGGTCAAATACGACTCAGTTGAGCTCGAAGTTTCTTCAGTGTCGTCACATATGCATCATAATATATGGTGATTCCACTTGGCTTGATGTTCACAAGCAAGAGTCCTTTGAAATCGAAAAACACCGTAGCCATTTTTCCAACAGAAGGTGTGGGTTTCTTATGTGGATCTGCATGATGCCACTCCATTGATTGTCTCTTCGTCTCTAGTGAAAAATGATGGAGCCATGTTTCATCACCTGTCACAATTCTTCCAAGAAATTCATCCCCACCATTCTCGTACTGTTCCAAAAGTTCGCTGCATATCATTTTTCTTGTTTCTTTGTGAGCCACTGTCAACATCCTGGGAACCCACGAGGCACAAACCTTTTTAAGGCCAACACTTTCAGTATTCTGCAAACACTTCCTTCGCCTATCCCAACATAGCATGACAATTCGTTCACTGTGATGTGTCTGTCAGTAGTCACCAATTCGTTAACTCTCTGCACATTGTCTGGAGTGTGTGCAGTACGAGGCCTGCCACTACAAGGACAATCCTCAATATTGCTGTGCCCGCTTTCATCACATAACCTGCTTGCCCACTGACTAACTGTACTGCGATCAACAGCAGCATCTCCATACACCTTTTTCAACCTCTTGTGGATGTTTCCCACTGTCTCGTTTTCACAGCACAGGAATTCTATGACAGCACATTGCTTCTGACGAACGTGAAGTGTAGCAGCCATCTTGAAGACATACTGTGACGGCTCCATTCACAGGAACAGATTGAACTAAGTTTGAAAAGAAGTGGGAAGGATGTATCGACAAACTGTAAAACTTTCACAAATGCAGAATGAAAACTGTATTTTTACAAAAATAGTGTGCATTTTTGTTGGAGTGACCCGCATACATAAGAACCATCGAACCTCACTTGCCTATATCAAAAAACCAATGTCTCATTCTCTCATTTAAAAAATTTCAAAACTAATCAATTTTATTCTCTATAAATAGAAGCCCTAACCATAAAGTCTCAAAGGTAAAAACAAAAAAATCAAATTTCCTTCTCTATAAATACAATGGAAAAAGAAATGAAGAAGAAATCTCAGCTCTTTACGTTATTAGAAAATTAAAGGAAAGCATACATTGAGTTTAAGATATTTACAATATTATTCTAAGGAAAATGGTTAAACAAACTGAAAAAGAGAAGAGCTGTTTGAGTTTATTGATTAATGTAATAGCAAACAAATAAATATAGAAATAAATAAGAGCGAACTAAAATCTAAGACCTTAAAAAAAACTGCAATCAATTGCTAAAACAGTAAAATTGAGGTATATCTATAAACTTCCAAAAAGTTAATTAATTGATCTTATTATAGATCATGTTCACAATATTATTAACAGTGACAATGGTAATGAATTGAAAAAAAAACCTTATCAGTCCTGTAAAGTGAGAAAAATAAAAAAAAATATTCTAAATTTAGAAAAAGTCAATTACTCGATCTTATCAAAGGAACTGAAGTTAAAATTAATAATGATAACGATTTGAGTAAACAATCTTTAAAGAACTTCATCAGTTCTGTAAAACGAAAATTTTAAAAAATTAATCCAGTCTTAAGTAACAACAATTAATCAATCTTATCAACAGATCTGAAAGTAAAATTATTAATAACAATAATGCGAATTCTTTTCAAAAGATACTATGAGATAAATATTAAGAAACTAAACAAAAGAGATACCATAAAAATTTACCAGGTTTCAATTTTCTGGGTGATGAAGATGTTATCAAATCAAGTATATGCAGCTATAGAGAAGCTTCAGCTTTCGCAACAAGAATAGTAGCTTATGGAATTAATCGTATTGATAAAACTGTGGAACCACAAGAATTTTTTAATCAAGTTGAAGAAGAAATAAACACCAAATTACAGAATGTTTTAATTCAAAGGAGATCAAATAAAGTTTATATGAAATTTTATTGTAATTTTAAAAGACAAGATAAAATAAAAGAATATAATTTCAAAACATCAAATCACGTCTTATTAAGAACAACTGAGTTTGAACATTTTATCAACCATCAACAAATAAACTATTAATTGAAATGAAAGAAATGTAAAAATTAATTAATAATTACCAATACTATTAAAAAGGAAATAGTGTTTTATCTAGAACTGAATATATTTTTATTTTTTTTTCAACTCATATTCATTCAACTTCTTTACTTTTGAATTAATTAAATATAAAAGGACATATTCTTAATCAAGCAAAAATTGAAAGTAAACAAAACGAAGTTCTTTATCCATTAGAATTATTTGGCGGTTTTTTAAAGATTACAAAGGATATAAGTTTGAAGGTGATTTAATTGTTCTATTTACTTGGAGTTCTAGAAAAGATCAAGAAGATTCAATTCTTCATTGGACTCATGATAATGATAATTCTACTCTTCCAAAAGACAGCAAAATTGTTGTTGAAAGTATGGAAATTCGTCTCCCTGTTGTAAAATATGAACCAGAATATTCACGTGAATTACAACAAGAAAGACTTAATAATCGAAAAATTCAAATTTCTTTCTTCGTACTTCAAAGTATTGAATTTGCTGGATTACAGGGAAAACGAACTTCTGTGTTGGGTATTACTAATTATTATAGTTCTACAGAATTTTATATGCTTTACTTTATTTTTGGTGTTTTCCAGACTAATAGAATGAACATTCAATTACTTGATTCTCCTTTATTTGGTCATCTTAAATCACAAAACATCTACATCATAAATGGAAGAAAGGAAGGTATTCTTCAAGAATTATGGAAGCTTCATCCGCTAAATAACTTCTTAAAATCATATGATTCTTTAGTGATTTTAAAAGGATAATTCAATTAAATAATGATGTAAATGTAAATCTTCAATTTTATTGAAAATTATCCTATTTATAAAATTAATTTGGCTAGATGAATGAATGCTTTAACTACTCAAAAAAACAACAATGAAATTATGTGCATGCTTTAATGAGAATATTTTATATGATACATTTGCATATGTTATTCTGTATGGTACAATGAATTTTACTTATTGTTTCCAACATAGAATTCTTACTGAAAATTCTTAATTATTAAGTTTCCCAAACATTTGGGAAAGATTTTACTTTTTTCGTTCTTAAATTTTTCTTTATAAAAATCCATGAGCGGTAGCACTTAAAATCTATTAAGTGAACTGAATATTTATAGTAATGGTTATTTACAAGTATTCCCTGAATTATCAGAACTTAAAAAACATAAATCTTAAGTAATTTCTAAATCTGAACTTTTATCTACTAAATTTGGAGATAACATTTTATTACTTTTAGATGAAAAATATAAAATTACTCTTCCAGATCGATATACTAAAATCTTTAAAAATGATGATGATTAGTTAGATAAACTTGTAATTTACATTTTGTTTATAGAGGCAACACAGTAAATAAAGAGTGTCCAATTCATGTTGTCAGGTTTGATTAAATTTAAAAATTTTGTATTATTCTTTGATTTAAATTAAGATTTCCTTTGCTATGATTTTCTAAGTTTTTTAAAATAGCTCAGTTTTCTTTGTAATTTCTTTTTCCATTGTATTTAGGTAAAATGAGATTTTTTGGTCAGGGCGAACTGGGAAATTATATCTTTGGTTTGCACCCTGGAAATTTGCCTAGGAAATGCTCTTTCATCTGGAACTCTCATAGATATACTACTAAAGTAAATTTTAATGTAACATTTAATGAATGCAAACTGAATGTAAGCAAACTATTACTATGAAAGTTCCTAAATCTAACAACTTAATACTGATGTTACTTTAGAGAAATATGAGCTTATAATGAATCAATATGCTCCATTTAAACTGCTGTAAACAAGAACAGAATAACGTAATGGGATTCTCTTACTATACTGGACCAAAACAAAAACAAAATTGCGCCTACAACCCGATTTTATAATATTTCCATCTTTTCTGGAATAATAATACATAAAGAAAAGTTAAACATTTAATACGAAGTTTGAAAAAATCTCGTACTCTTACCTAATTTGTAATTTTTACTAAACAAACTGTTATTGAAACTAAATAACTTATCTTTACAAGAGAGCAAAACCTCACAGCTGGTGTGGGGCTGCCAACCATCACTGGTAGGTATTATAAATTACGAACCTGTTGATGGAGGTGGTTTTGTTTATGAAGAGGACAGTTTGCACTGTTTTGGCAGTTTTCTGTAATGTGTTCATTCTGTTGGGGGCATTTTAGACATTCACTAGTGGGTCAAATGTAATAGGACACCTATTAGCGGATTAATATGGGGTGCATCTATGCATCGTCTTTATGGCAGCTTGACCTCTGCTTCAGACAATTTCAATGATGTATCTGGATGTCTGAGCAGGAATGGTTTCCTTTCATCCGAAAGAGCCAGCACCAGAGTGGGTATTATTATTGGACACTTGGAGTGAAGTAGACATTCTGTCTTATCAAAATATGTTCCATTGCATTCACATTGGGACTCTGGTCAGACCAGTCCATTTCGGTATTTTTATTATCGATAGACCATATCATTTCCAAACTGTCCCTCTGTTGTGTGGTGTATACAATGCTGTTAAATGTGTACACAACCTTCCACATTTAGTGTTTTGTTAAGCATAGGTTGGGGACTAACTCCTGTGATACCGTAACAATACCTAATCCATACTTCTGGCACTAATACATGATGCGTGGCAATGTGTGCTAGGCATACGCACACACCTAATTGTTAAATCTGGTTACCAGAGGACACAGTTTGATTCATCACTCCAAATCAATACAGAATTTGTGGTTTGTGATGACCTGGTCGACCAATGTATCGACCACTGTACCCCATTTTTTTTACTCTCCACACACAATCATTGTTATAGCTAGACTGCCGATGGTACTCTGAAACTCACGAATGATCCGCAGCTTTAGAATGGTTTTAACATTAAAATGGCAGAGTTTCTGACATTTATGAAACGATGGAAAGTGGTCTCTTACTTGCATATGTTCTACACAAGGCTTTGTCCTACATTTTACTCAAATCATTGGGGTTCGGTAGATACACTTAGCACAAGTGGTTTCTGATTTAGGCACACATTTTCCTCACACAGCTTTGTGCACTTTAAACAGTTATTGCGGGTTTATTTTGCTTTTGCATTGTATAATACTATGATTTCACGTTTCTGCTTTGCTCTTTTACTTACTATTACTTCAGCATACAGTATATCTGATAGAACGACATTTTCATCCTTCTTTCCCTAGTATTCTGGCCCAGTATGGGAGTGGACTGTATTTCTTTAGCCTCATCAGAAATTTCACTACAGATCGTATTTATTACATCAACTGATGACGTTTTATTTTATTTAAATTTCTTAGCAAGTTGAAGAGATTTGAAGGATTTATGCGTCATCAGTTTTCTTCTTCGATTTAAAAATCACTCCACAAGATGTAGAACATTGCACTCTCAGAGTGGTAGTTCCTCTATACAGGGTATTAGGTGTGTAAGTGTGGATATTTCTATTGGTGTGTGAAGACAATGTACTTAACAACATTACATGAGTATTTACTTCATTTGCAGACTGGTAATTATAGCTATTACGAGATATATAATTTTGAGATGGGTAATAGCTCCAATATGGGTAGCACATTTTGTCTTCTCCTGGGCAGCAGGTCAGGTATTGAAGTGATGACATGTGGATACAAAATATTTAGTCTATACTGACAGATGTAGTTCATTTCATGGCATAGTTATGACTGTGTAGAACACATTAGGTATTAAATTTTGTTATGTGTTTGGGAAAGATTGTTAGATGTGGAGTAACACTCTTGACTCCGCTGAACACATTACGTAGTAAATTTTGTTATGTGTTTGGGGAAGACTGTTAGATGCAGAGGAAAACAACTAACATACCCAAGTGGGAACATATTAAGGTAGCAATTATAACAATATCTATACCTATACCCTAACATCCTGTCAGTATGTCCTCTTCTCAGAGATATGGGAAACCATGACATATATACTTTGTCGCTGCATCAGCAGCAATCCACAATTTCAGAGCATATTTGCCAGGTTTGTTAATCGCGAAATGAGTAAAACTGTGCATTCTCTTGCATGGTAACAGTCGCTCAACCATGGATACGTTTTCTACATGGTAGTAAGAACGAATTCCGTTTACCATTAATTTTCCCCCAATTTCAGTTTCAAGAGCGAATTTCGTGGCTGTAGGGCCTTCAGCTAGTGTTGATTTTCTATCGAAACGGAGAAATCTGGAAATATTCCAAAGTCTGCTACTTGTCAGAATGTCCTTGATTAAAGTAGGCCACCAAGAATATGAACCAAAGATCGCCCACAGAATCACGTTTTGTACAAATGGCAGCCTGAGCACATATTACAGCTACAAATGTTTGACAACATCAAGTGACGCATTACAAGCATTGTTTTTAGTACTATTTGAGTATTTTGTTCATGATACATAGCATTTTTTTAAGTCATCAGTCTTCTGACTGGTTTGATGTGGCCTGGCATGTACTTCTCTCCTGTGCCAACCTCTTCATCTCAGAGGTGCACTTGCAACCTATGTCCTCAATTATTTGCTGAATGTATTCTAATCTCTGTATTCCTCTACAGTTTTTGTCCTCTACAGCTCCCTTTAGTAGCGTGGAAGTCAGTCCCTGATGTCTTAACAGATGTCCTATCATCCTGTCCCTTCTCCTTGTCAATATTTTCCATATATTCCTTTCCTCTCCAATTCCGCGCAGAACCCCCTTATTACTTACCCCCTCAGTCCATCTAATTTTCAACATTCCTCTGTAGCACCACATCTCAAATGCTTCGATTCTCTTCTGTGCCGGTTTTCGTGCAGTCCACGTTTCACTGCCACACAATGCTGTGCTCCAGACGTATATTCTCAGAAATTTCTTCCTCAAATTAAAGCCTATGGTTGATACTAGCAGACTTCTCTTGGCCAAGAATGACTATTTTGTGAGTGCTAGTCCGCTTTTGATGCCCTCCTTGCTCCATCCGTCAGTGGTTATTATTGTTGCCCAGGCAGTGGAAATCCTTAACTTCATCTACTTCGTGACCATCAATCCTGATGTTAATTTTCTAGCTGTTCTCATTTCTTCTACGTCTCATTACTTTCGACTTTCTTCGATTCACTTTCAATTCATATTCTGTACTCATTAGACTGTCCATTCCATTTAGCAGATCATGTAATTCTACTTCACTTTCGAAAACGTCTTGCATGAACAAAGAATAGTACGTAAATGACACAATACATAATGTGGCAGATTGATATGTGCACATTCCAAGAAGAAACAATGAGCAGCAACAGCTTGGCATGATTGTCTATTGCTGCCCCTAAATTTTTGGATTATTTACATATACATGAAAAGGAGAAATTACAGCTATGATTAAATGACTCCTTCTGCCATCGTAGGTGCAGCGACTGACATATCCAAGAAAATAAAAGTATAAAATCCTAACACATCGTCGTAATGAGGAGAAATATTTAGTAAAAGTCACATGATTCCATGAAAGTACTAAAGAAATTGTGTATGACATTCAAGAACAAAGTATTAATGCGCTCATTTTGATCCCTTACTCGGTTATAATGTTAAAGGCTCTTGATGGATTTGTTACTCAGGTGATATCCAATAACTAGTCCATGTTTGAGGTCAATGGGGTCTCCCGACCGATTCATTCCGCTGTTACTGATTTTTTGCTGGCAAACCAATACTCCCCTCCAACTGTTATGCTGAGGGCGATCTGTCATCATACACAATTGTCATTTCTGCTTTACATGTGTGTTCGCATACATTTTTGATCACATAGAGTTGATGATGCAGGACGTAGAACATATAGGACATGGCTGACATGTATTGTAGCAACGAAAACGACTGTTCGTACTTAGTCCCTCATTACTAGCTGATCTTCGCCCAATTATCACGTCTTTTGTCTCGAAGTGCTACATCTACATCGTCTTCCTTTTTTAGTATTGTGTCTTTTCTATCCACCATTGTTCTGACCTCGGAGTTTCCACAATGTCGATCGTTTGTTTGTTTTTGCTGTTCTCGTGTGTCCAGCCTGTGGAGCCGTTTCCCTAACAAGCTATTTCAACAGTGCACATATCCGCCAACTTCCGCAGATACTTGTAAAATAAGCGTCTTCTGAGGCTGATGTTTATCTGGTGAGCACTCCTTGTTCGGCATGTGCGCAGGTTAAACATTAAAATGTTATTCGAGTTGAACCTCTTGATGTGCTGTTATGGTTACCTGACTCTCTGGATTGCCCTCATGTAACGTGGAGATGCTTTTTCCCTCGAGCTGCTACGGGGAAAATTATCCCACAGCCGTATTGGCCTATGGTGATGTGAGAGGTTTGGGAATGACCCATCTTCTACTAGGAAACACTAGCAATCTGTTGGAATCTTATACGCAGCAGCGGGATGCGTGTCTCTTCGTGCAGCAGACGAGCTGAGTGTAGCCTCGGAAGATGCAAAACGAACTTAAGAACCTAATTCTGCACCCTGTGTAGTGCTACTATGTCAATGTTGACGACTTTCCCCAACAGCATGGCCGCCTACACTTATCACTATACTGGCCAGGGAGAGGTAGAGCGTAATAGCGTAATACCGTGGCACGGAGGCACCGATGACCGACGATTATGCGACGGATACGCGGCGCGGGCCGCCCCAAAGCTCTGTTTCTAACGGCACGTATATGTGGCGCCCATGTGACCCCTGATCGAGGGTCACGCAGAGCTGTTTCGCGGTCTGCGTGCGTGGGATGCGGCCTCCCACGGTGTTAACAGGCGGCAGATGTGACAACAGCGTCTTTCGGCTGAAAATTACTGCGTGGGTCTTGGCGGTTATGAATTTCAAGCGCCACTTCGCCGATCATGAACCCGACCTGGAAGTGGCGTCTCATCGTCTGGACACTCATGCTGTAGGTGAACAACACTGCATCATCGGTGTAAAGCGTCAACTCTACACGCGCCACTCGCGGTGCATCAACATTGTACAAGGAGTACAGCAAGGGGCCGAGTATCGACCCTGTAGCGCCCTTCCATGTATCTGCCGCTCGGTGGATGACATGTCGTCTGTACTCATATGGAAGGTCGTCCCAGCGAGATACGACTGGAGGAGAACAACGTGTGACGCCAGTATCCCGTGCAGAAAGAGTTTGTACATGAGGCCATCGTGCCACATGGAGTCAAAAGCCCTGGACGCATCGAGAAACACCGTCCCACATCGCCTGTGTCCAGCGCACACATCGCCGGTGTCGGCAGTCACAACAGCCGGTGAAAGATGGACTGGCCGCTCTCAAATCCAAACTGTTCGTTTAGTATGACGCTTTCTTGAATGTTTTGTTGCGTCGACCTTTCGCCGTACAACCATTCGAACACATTCGACAGAGCTGAGAGCAAGCTGGTGGGCCCATCACTGGCTTTCTGGCGTGCATCCTTGTGGGTTTTTAGAAAAGCCACAACTTGCGCATGTTTCCATGCGGAAGGATGGGCTCCTGAACGAAGTGTAATAAAATAGGACACCTGCAGCTGAACTTTACATGTTATTCATTATACAGCTACCATTTTTAGTGATCCAGTACACCATCTCCAGGCCTTAACTGACGCTAAGGATATGGTCTCCAATTATATACTCTATGCCATCAGTGGCCAATATCTATGAACTGGTTTCCATAGACTGTAACAGTGATGTTGTGTGTGAAACCACCAACTACCGAGTGACGCACTGCTTCCGGCATTTCTGTGTGCTTGATGTTCTGGTAGCAACCACTAGCACATTTTATTCCTGGTCGCGTGCTTCTGCGTGGGAACGACGAAACTGTCCTCTTCTTTCTGTTTTGATGTTGAAACAGCACCTGTTTTCTGTGCTTCTTTTTCCCCCGTGGCCTGTGGGTGGTGACCTGAGGGGGGAAACATCCTCGTCAGTTACAGAAGCGCATCTCCACAAGAGTTTCATGGCCTACATGGGCCCATCGTGTGACTTGCCTTTAGGGAATCGATCATCTGGGACAAAGGGTTTGCTTTGTCTGCTGGTGCACCTTCCACTGCCATGTCAGGTGTGGCCATGGATGACTGCGATCTCCTGTCAGCTGGGATGGCACTAGAGGACTGCATCATAGCGACGTTATTTTCTGGGACACAAACCATCGACACCACAGTCGAAAATGTGGCGTTGTCCTCCTTGTGCCTGTAGAGCAGGTTGCCTGTGGCAAGGCATTGTGTAGCGATGAGTATGTCTGCAGGCACACTCCTCCTATCTGATTGAATTTGGTTGTAGCGATGTGCATTCATGGCGAAGGCTACATCCACATTTCAACCCCAATTTTCTAATTGTGGCGTTTCTCTCTTGCTCTTGGTCTGAGCTCAGGATCGAGTCCATCGAAATATGGGGGGGGGGGGGGGGGGGGGAGGTGCGGTCATCTCTGTGTGGCCCTTCTTGCAAAGCGAGGTTCTATAATGATGAAATATTTCTCTTTATGAAAGCCTCATCAGAGTTCTTCATGGACCACACATAGGTTTGTGCCATACTGCCACTTGGGTTAGAATCCAGTGCCAATGCCCATGGAGCATCTTCGTTATATCCCACCTCCTTTACACTGTAATCGCTCCCCACCCCGTCCCCCACTACCCAGTCCCATGCTGTGTAGAGTGGAGGGTGGGAGGTGATGGAGTTGAGGAAGGCTGGGTGCAAACTCCATTCCCTCAGTGCTTCTGCAGCCCCTGTGTTCGGCCAATGCTCTGATATTAGTTGGGTGGGGATGGGCCCACAATATCTGCTGAATGTGAAGCCAAAATCTCTGTTGATCAGCCCTTTGGCTATTCGTATTTGAGTAGCCTCCTGCACAACACAGACTCAGATGATGTGGTGCGTCTAAATACTTCCATTTCTTCATATTCCACTGAGTCCCTTGGGGCCATTCAATATTTGGGAAACGCTGATTTTGTTGGTTGCTTAAGTTCGGCGTGAATTCTGTGTTTGTTATATCTTTCTTCAATTATCCGCACAGTCTACCTGACACATGCATTACCACATTTAGATGAAATGAGGTAAAGACACAGTGTATGGAGCCCCAAGTCGTCTTTCACTGTACCTCTGAGTGCATACATTTTCGGAGGTGGACGGAAAACGTGCTTAATGTTAGTAATCAAGCATTCCCTCATTATATTTCTGCGACAAATAAAATAACGCTCTATACCTTCATAACTATCAACATGGCAACTGATCGCCATCAGCTACTGTGTTTCAAAAGGGCGTCCAGAACTTTGAATTAAAATTACTCATGCAGGGTGAACATTAATAAAACCGACAAACTACAGGGAAGGATTCCTGACTGGGAACAGAGGAAAAAAGTTGCGATGAACATGTGTCCAGGTCGTAGGTTCGAATCCTGCCTCGGGCAGGGGTGTGTGTGATGTCCTTAGGTTAGGTTTAAGTAGTTCCAAGTCTAGGCGACAGATGACCTCAGATGTTAAGTTCCATAGTACTCAGAGTCATTTGAACCATTTTGAACATGTGTCCGGAAATGCATCGTGTCCACTCTAGATGGAGGTAGCGAATGAAACTTCCTGTGACCGCAGGCCATGTGTTTCTTGTGTACTACAGGATGTGTGATTGGCGCAGCGTTATTTGCGTCTGTGTAGGACCAAGCAGATGGAAACGGTAGTGAGGCAACACTGCTATACCAAGCAAATCCCCTTACAGACACTGACCACATATCACAAAATTTCAAGCGCTTTTTGGGCATTTGTGTGATCATGGATCCTTTCAGGCAGACAAACGTCCAGGAAGGTCACGGACTGTGCGTTCACCAGGCTTGGAGAACTAGTTTCCACAGGATACTAACATGAACCCTAGTACGAGCGCCAGGCAAATAGCCCGCCAACGCGGTGTAAACCAAAGTACGACTGTGTGTATCCTGCATGACTGTCACCTGCAACGAGTGCAAGGATTGTCAACAATGGATTTTCCTCTGCAGGAAGAATTTTGTCTATGATTTTAGCACCGGACCATCACAATTATGGGTTTTCTGCTATCGTTTCTCGTTACCAATGAAGCAACATTTAAAAGAACTGGCATCATCATTCTGTATAATTGTCATCTGTGGGCTACACACAAACCTCAGGGCATGGTTGAGGCGCCTCATCAGCGTTGTTTCAGTATGAACGTGTGGACAGGCATTCTTAGCGACCATATACCTAGTCTGGTCATTATTCCACAACATCGAATTGGAAGAACGTACCTATACTTCCTATGGAATACACTGTCTGGGCTGCTCGAGGATGCGTCCTTGAAAATACCATATGTTACGTGTATTCTCCGTGACGGAGCACCACCCCACTTCCACTGGATAACCAGCCTTAAACGTCTGTATTTTTGCCTCTCGCGGCATCTGAAAGGAGTTGTGTATGCTGAATCAGTTCCTGGTGCGCCGATCCTTCAGCATCGTGTTCTTGACGCCTGTGACACTATTTGGAGGGAGGCTGGAAGGCGTCAAAGAGTGCAGCAACCTGCGATGCGACGTGTGAACGTGTGCATTGCATCTCATGAAGGCCACTTTAAACACCTGTATTGACATGGATGCAATGCAGCTGTGTACTGCATTCTGGGACGATCTGTTGTCATTCCATGCACACTTTACATTTCCAGACACATGTCCTTAGGACCTCTCTTCCTCTATTTCGTCAGGAATGTGTCCATGCAGTTTTTTCTGTTTTTAGCCTGTATTTTAATGTGCGAAGTCACCTATGGTCAAGAATAATCGTAATAACAATAGCAAACGTATGAGCTAATGCTACGCTGCTATCAGCATTTAAAACACACCTCCCAATATTAATTTCTCTGATAACCTAAGCCAGTTTCTAAGATAAAAGCGGAGTCCTCCATATATGTCGTGCGACGGTTCCACTCAGTACTGGCAACTGACAGACACGCAGTACCTTAGGTTACGCCAAGCCGTCGTGATCTGAGCTCGACTCCCTGAGAGCCGGCCACAGCCCCGCACGGCTGCTAGAGCTGCCCCACTGCACTCCAGCGCAGCTGCTCTTCACTTTGTTCAACACTCGCCAGCGTTAGTTGCACCACCTCACCACATCAAGAAGCGTTTTAATTAGTTATAATATACATTGCTCATTAATTGCTTACATACTCCATGTTTATACAAAGATTATATGACTTAATGTTGTACATAAGTACACTCTAATGTACTTTAGTAAATAATAGTTTAAATGTTAAAAAGAAAGTTCATATTTTAAATTTATTTTTCAGTGTCTCCATAAATGAGCTCTCCTCTCTATTTCTAGGTGTTATGCGAAAGATAATTGGATAAAAATTTAAATCCAGTAATGACGAAAAGGTTTACACGGTCTCTCAGTGTGTTATCAAGTTCTTCTCGTGGTTTCTCTTCTCCTTCAATTCCCCCTTCCCATTTCGAAGATTTCCATACCTCTTCTACTCCCTTCAGGCTTCACTTTTTTGCTTATCACTGGTTTGCCACCTGAGCTCTTGATGTTCATACACCTGTTTGTTTGTTGCCAAAAAGGTGACTTTAATTTTCCTATATGTGTTAGATTTTTATTTGCTATATACAAGCATGACTATAAAAATCCCATATTTCTCCTCCATGCAGTCCTGATTTGTCTTTCTGCACTTTCTATGTAGTTATTAATATCAAGCATTAAGGCAGAAGATAAAGAACAGTACCTGAAAAAGGAAACTTTAGACATTCAAAAAAATACATACTGATCTGAAAATGTGTCGTAAGGCCTTATGTGACCAAACTGCAGAGTTATCGGCCCGTAAAGCTACACGCTACTTAATCTAAGTTAAACTAACTTATACTGTGGACAGCACACACACACCCATGCGCGAGGGAGGACTCGAACCTCCGACGGTGGGGAGCCGCACCGACCGTTACAAGGCGCCTCGGACCGCGCGGCTACCCCGCGCGCCACTGACCTGATTTTTTTATATCTAATGCGCTGTAAACACTACTTAACTTCTTCAACTAAATGCCACAGCAATTTTCAAACATTAATTCCTTGTTCATCTAGGGAAGAAATCGTTGTATCACTGTACACTGATCGGCTAGAACATTGTGGCCGGCAACCCACTACCGATATAAACCAAACCAGCCGACAGCAACGTCACCTGGTGCCGACTGGCTGCCGGTCAGGCACACGCGTGCCGCATGCAGTATCAGTGAGTGTGCTGCCTGTGTGTATAATGAGCAACGTGCACGACCTGTCTGAGTTCGACTGAGGGCAGACTGTGATGTCCCAGAGGTTCGGCACGAGAATTTCGGAAATTGCACGACTTGTCAGGTATTCGAAAATTGCTCTGGTGAGTGTCTTCAAACATGTGGCGAAACCAAGGTGAAACCACATCCAGACATTGTGGGATTGGGCGGTCACCCCCCCCATTACAGATGTCGGATGTCGTAGGCTGGGCAGACTGGAAAAAGAGGATAGGCGGCGAACTGTGGCGGAACTGACAGCAGACTTTAATGCTGGGCGGAGTACAAGTGTGTCTGGACACACAGCGCACCAAACACTCCTAACGATGGGCCGCCGCGGCCAACAGCCCATGCGTGTGCGAATCATGACATCGGCAACTATGAAGTGGGCATGTGACCATCAGAACTGGAAGTGTACACAGTGGGGGAAAGTTGCATCGTCTGATGAATCCTGATACCTTCTACATCATGTCGATTGGAGGGCGCGAATCCATTGGCTTCCAGGGCAACAGCACGTTCACACCTGTGCTGTAGGATGGAGACAAGCTGGCGGCGATTCCGTTATGCCTCTGGGGAATATTCACGAGGGCACCCATGAGTACATTGGAACTCGTGCAGGGCGCCATGACAGCCAAGGAGTGTCGTACATTGATTGAATACAACGTACACACCTTTATAACTGAACATAACTCCTAACAGCAATGGCGTTTTTATAAAAGATAACGTGCCATTCCACAAGGCCAGGAATGTGATGCAGTGGTTTGAGGAACACAGAGACGAGTTACAATTGATGTGCTGCCCTGCCCCCACTTTCAACTCTCCAGATCTGAACCCGATCGAACACATCTGGATATAATTGGAAGGAGAATCAGCAATGGTCGTATTTTTTTTGTTTTTTTTTTGTTTTTTTTTATTATCCGCAAAATCGATTTTCGGTCACTTAGTGACCATCGTGAGTGCTAGAAGTTAAAAATTTTCACATAACGATGAGAGAGTATAAAACAGAAAATCACAATGGTGGGTGCTATGTTTTACAGTAAGCAACCGTGTATATGTGATGTCATGTATGTATGGGTTCTGACCCAGTGCTTATGCAGAAGCATATCACTATTGTTATAATAATACTACTTTGTCCAAAGGGACAAACGAGAGGTACATCATCATGTCGGTTAAATATGATAACAAAATTGTTTATCCGCACCTACAAACTTCTTTGTAATGAACATTGTGTTTCACGGCATTTTACGTAAACCATGAACGTTTTACTTCTAACTTCCCACGCCAGATGGTGTGTATTATGTTTTCTAAATACCTGTGTTCTTACCTCAGTTTATGCTATTCATATAATATTCTTCTTCATTGTCTTTTTCTCTTTTACTTTTCCTGCACTCTGACAACTTATTACCGATCTGTTTTATGTTTTGTAAGTTGGTTTTTTTTAAAAAAACAATACGCCAATGTATTTTAGATGTTTCCTTCCCCCTTCGTCTGCTATGTGTTTTACGTACATTTTAAATTTGAATTACTTCATGAGTCACAAATGCACAAGAGTTATTTTGTGTTAATATCTTGCAAAACCAGTAATATTAAGTCTTTACGTGACACATGTCACATAGAGGGCGTTCCAAGCCCTGTCATACCGAGGTCTGCTGAACAGATGGATGTAAACAGCGGCCTCAGTTAATGTGATCGCTGTAAGCTTGTTGATACCATTGCCTACCAGTTTTAATTGTATATTACAGGTAGATTCGTAGCAACTGTTATGTTCATACGCAGGTGTAGTTGTGATTTTCTGTTTCATACTCTCTGATCGTTATGCGAAAATTTTTAACTTCTAGCACTGAGGATGGTCACTAAGTGACCTAAAATCGATTTTGCGCATAATAAAACAAAAAAATTACGACCAATACTGATTCTCCTTCCAATTCTATCCACTATTTGGTCGTGGTGCACAGAACACTCCATGGAGTCGCCAATCAACATCTGGATATGATTGACCATGGCGTCAGAGCTCATCGCCCCTCCCCTGAAATTATGGGAATTAGGAAACTTGTGTGTGCAGATGTAGTGCCAGCTCCCTCCAGCGAGCTACGAAGGCTCATTGCTCCCATATCACGACGCATCGCCGCTGCTATCCGTGCCAAAACCGAACATACTGTTTATTAGTCAGGCGGTCATAATGTTCTGGCTGATCGGTGCATACTGCATTTTTTCTCACCTGTGTCCTTTGCAAAATGACTTTTAAATAGTTACTCTCTATAAACAAAAGTGTGGTAGAAATGGACAGTGATGGTAAACATTACTGTTCCTTCACTACTGTTTTAAAAACTTCTCTACGAAGAGATAGAGAAACGTAGTTGCATCTCCTCCAGCACATATAACTGCTAGTAAAGTTGTTTATAAATAATTACTTCATCGCGAATTTGTTAAAGGATAGTAGTCAGAAACATAAAATAAAAAAGGCGTTTACTTTAACGTTCTTGAAAAAAGTTCTACTTTCAAGTGCAAACAGCACACCAGAATGTCACAATATCGACCCTTAATTATAGAAGATGTTTAGTGTTGATCTGAAGCTGCTTGTTTTCGGGAACTGCTTTTCTTTTACTGATGTTTCTCGATTAGACATAAATTTACTTGAACTGTCGAGAGTATTAACATATTACTTTCTTAGTTTCATTTTGGTAAGTTTTGCAAGTACTGTGTGACTTGCTTAAAACTGATATGTACATATGTGATTATGAAATGTAGTACGTTTCTCTGTGGTGTCCCTGCATCGATGAATAGTCAGGATGTAACCATGTACACAAGCATGCGATTTATTCGTGAGATGCAAACTGAGTTAATCTCTGTCATAACAAAACAAATTGGACAAACTGAGTTTGGTAAATAATCCAACTGCGTGCAAAAATTCTTGCTATAAATGTTATTGTGGTTTTAGCAATTCACAGTTCTGAGATCCTTACGCTGCAAACACCTTGAAACTGATATTAGTTATTTATGTTATGTTGGTGCTGAGGAGTACAGTAACTGGATGCTCACGTTCATAAACTGACACAAGTGTGACGTGATTGAATTCTTTTCGTTACAGGGGAACACCCTTCTCAGACTCTCCAGTACACTGATGTGACAGTCATTCCCAACTCAGTATGCGAGCTGGACTATAAACCAGGTTTCATTCGTGAAAGTACGCTGTGTGCTGGAAACAAGAACAAAGGCATCTGCAGTGTGAGTAAAAAGTGTGGTCCATCCCGAAAACTTACTGATCATTAGCTTCTTATTCTATGACTTTTCATAAATGACTTTTACAATGCTAATTTGTAAGTAATTAATATTGTAACAATCTATTCCATAGAATTAACAGAATTTGGTATTCATATGTAAGTCATGCTGTCTGCTTGTAAACATTGATAAACTATCAACGTATTTTGTAATACAGCTACCAGCGACACCTGATCTCCTAAGTTTTTCTGTATTAGTTTGGTATTGTCAGCAGATGTCAATGTGAGTGAAACTAGAGGTAGGTGAAACCGTCCACTGCATTTCTTCTCCATGACATTTTATTGATGGGTTTGTTGATAGCTACACACTCAGGCAGGTTATACGTCGATGGAAATTTCTATAGTCATGGGCTGTGAAACTAATATATATTATTAATTTTTTTTTAAATTGTGTCTCAGTGTGCTATTTGCAATCAGTAACAGATGAAAGGTGTAGGTGCATCAGCTTTAGGAATATAAACATGAAGTAAAACAATCGTTTTATTTCTGGAGAGTAGGTGTATTTTGGATCGCTTATAAATTTACTGCAGTGAATACATACAAGGCTTATTCTCACATGATTAATGGAAATGAAATGAGCATATGGCATCGTTGGCAAGGAGGCTCCGTCCGGGGAAGTTCGGCCACCAAGTGCAAGTCTTATTTCAGTCGACACCTCATTGGGTGACTTGCACGCCAGAGATGAGGATGAAATGACGATGAGGACAATTAATATGTTTCCAGCACACAGTACTGTTAATGAAAACCACACCAGTTTTCTCACTGCATTACTCACAATCTCAGGACCACTTTCCTGGATGTTAGTCGTTACAGACCTTTCATCGTATAGCTGTGTTGTTGCACATTTCATTGTGAGCGTCTATAGCGGTGCTGAGAGTATTGGGGCAAGACCATTACGGAGACACTCTGCATTGTTCCCAGATGTATCCCAGATGGCGCCGAGGACATAATCAGAGATGGCATCGTGTAGACTTGGCAACAGCGCATTATGTCAGACAAGATGGCGGCGATAACGTCAAACAAGATGGCGGATTTCGGTGGGAAGTTTGAATTTTGGGGGGTTAGAAGTTCATTTGGGCTACCTCCACTAACCTAACCCCCTCCCCCAGGAAATGGCGGGAAGTTCAAATTCCAATGGGATAATGCATCACAGCACAGTTATCTCTACTAAGCAAAGAAAATACCGCAAAGATAGGTCACTTTTGCTACCTCCTCTAACCTTTGTCACTCGACCGCCACATCCTCCTACCAACTGGCGCCAAGTTTGAATTTTAGCAGTAAGAAATGTCACTTGGTGTTTTGTTACCTACCTAAGAAAATTACCAGAAGATAGGTCGCTTGTACTAACCTAAGTCATCCGACCGCCACCTCCTCCTACAAACTGGTGCCTAGTTTGAATTTTGGCTGTAAACAAAGGTCAATTTGCATATCTCTACTAAGCTAAGAAAATGATTCATGGGAAGAAAGGACTTGGAGATAAGTCTTTATTATTTAACCAATTTCATTCAGATGTGTTCACCACGAGGTCTAGAGCCCAAATGACTTAGTACACATCGCCACCAGCAGAGGGCGCTCTCCTCTAAGACATAATACAAGATGGCAGCACCCAAAATATCCACCACGATATACAGAGCCCAAATGTCTTAGTACACGTCGCCACCGCCAGAGGGCACTACCGTGACATCAGGTGATGAAGTCAGTACTGTAATCCAAGCTGGCTGCATACAGTGTGTTCACCACGAGGCCGAATACTCAGTAAAACCAGCAGAGGGTGCTGTCGTCCGTTTCGTGGCGTAATCGAAGATGCTGGGGGGGGGGGGGGGGGGAATGATGGGAAAACGACTCTGGACACAAGTTTTTATTTTGCAGGCAGTGTCGCCACCACAAGAACTAGATTCTAACTGACCTAGTGCACAATACTGCCACCAGAGTGTGCTGTCAACCATTCTGTGATGTAATCAAAGATGGTGTGGGACAAATTGCGGGCAAACGACTCTGGACACAAGTCTTTATTTTGCAGGCAGCCTATCCACCACTAGATCTAGAGTCCAACTGACCTAGTGCACAGCACTGCCACCAGATGGTTTTGTCTTCCCTCATGTGCTGTAACCCAAGATGGTGGTCTGGAGGGGGGAAATTGCGCGGAAATGACTCAGCCTGCTCTGGGTTCCTGTATAGAGTAAAGAAGCACTGCACTCTATTTATTTTCAAACAGTTTATTTAGGGATGGAGTATATTTATCACACTTACACAAAACACACGCTCTGACATGCTTGAGGCCATCTCACACAGCCCATAAACCTCTAAACTACTTCTAAATAGCGCTCTCCAGACATGCAAACAACTCCTAATTTAACGAAATTATTTCATTACATACTTGCAGACTACTCCTAAATAATGCAGCACAATGATGTGAAGACACGCTCAGTACTCTTAAACTGTCCAAATAACGCATAGCACAGCCTAGAGACCTGCTCGCAAAATAATGCAATCAACGCACGCAAGCACCCTCCGCCAACCCCTGTCCAGTAGAGGGCACTGGCAACCTCAAAGAAGTGGTGCAGCCATGAGCTGTCAAACCACGCACAGGCGACATCACATTCATACTTGCTGTCTGAGAAATTCCTATGTAAGTATGTGTTCACCTAGGCACACATGCTGACGTGATTGGGCGGGAGCGCAGACACGAGCTGCCGCCATACGCAGGTGGAAGTCACATCTAGTCTCTGTTGATGACACGATCGCAGATATCTGGTGGGATCCAATCCTGTAGAATGCGCATATGCCTTTCATCTACGTACTTCACCTGGCGGGGAAAATATTACGAACAGTTAGATGGAGTGGCAATGGGTTCCCCGCTATCCCCTGTAGCTGCGGACATCTTCGTGGAAGCCTTTGAGCAAACGGCGTTAGCTTCTGCTCCGTTACGTCCCAGTTGTTCGCTATGATATGTGAACGACACATTTGTTATCTGGCCTCATGGTGAAGCGGAATTGGGAAACTTCCTCCAGCACTTAAATAGCCTGCACAAAAATATAAAGTTCACACTTGAGACTGAAAACAATGGTACCTTGCCATTTCTAGCTGTGGAAGTATAGAGAGCTGCCAAAGGTAAACTGGGACACAAAGTGTACCGGAAACCGACGCACACTAATCGGTACCCGCACGCGGAGAGCCACCACCACCCAGCTCAAAAGTATTCTGTTCTGGATACTTTAACTGCCCGAGCCTACCAATAAGCGATGAAAATAAAAACATCAAGGAACAATTAAAGGAGCTACAGCACACGTTTTGTGCCAATGGCTATGATGACAACATCATAAGAAAGGTAGCTAAAACTAAAGGGAGAAGAACACGATAAGAAGGCAAAGAAGAGAAGCTTCCACTGGTACACTTACCATATGTAATAGGTGTCAGTGAACGGCTGGGCAACGTCCTCCGCCGACGAGGTTTCAAACCGATTTTTCGAAGCAGTCACAGGATCCACGAAATGATAGGTTCCACCAAGGATGTAGTCAACAAAAATGGCTCTCAGCACTGTGGGACTTAACTTCTGAGGTCATCAGTCCCCTAGAACTTAGAACTACCTAAACCTAACTAACCTAAAGACAGCACACAAATCCATGCCCGAAGCAGGATTCGAACCTGCGACCGTAGTGGTCGCGCGGTACCAGACTGCAGCGCCTAGAACCACTCGGCCATTCCGGCCGGCGATGTAGTCAACAATCTTAACACTGCAGGTGTGAGTGCGGAGCTGCCTACATAGGAGAAACAGGGAGATCTGTCAGCTTACGAGTAGCAGAACACGGATGCTATGTACGACGACAACAACATAATAAATCGGCGATAGCGGAACACCACCGTGACTGTGGACAACCTATCGGGTTCCAGGAAGCCCGAGTACTGGCGAAAGAATCGTGGATGCGAGAACGCAAAATACGGGAGGCGATCGAAATTATTAAGCAGCCTGAAAACATCAACAGAGAAGATGGCTACAAATTCCCAGCGTCCTGGCTGCCGGCCATCCCAGTCCAACGGGCCGCAAGCAGTCGCGGGGCAGAAGCTACACGGGACACGGACGTATCTGCACAAACAGCTGTAGAGCAACTGTCAGTCCACTTCCACGCACACCAGCAGGAAAACTTCCAGACCAGAAGCCGAACGCTGATTGGCGGACAGCTACCAATCGTTGACGACATGGACATCCACGAATAGCCACTTTCCTTCCATCTTCCCTTACGCCATGACTAGCCAGTCATATCAGAGGGCCAATTAAAAGTTTTACACCAGTGACGTCAGACATCAATAGTCTGTAATAAATACATAGAAGCACCTATCCCCATGCAAAACTAGTCCTGCCCTGAGGAAGGCCGTTGCAATTCGGATGAAACATCGGTTTTAGTTTATTGTTGTTGTTCGTTTTTAGCAATGACGCGGCATAATATTCAGAAGAATATTCAAAGTAAATAATTATTCATCCATCTTTTGGGTAGAAATGAATTTTTTTCTTCACAACATTATATTTACTTGACGAGGTGAAATGCGAAGAACACGTAAATATCAACGACAAAGGTCAAATTAGCATTAAAAACAGAATAACTTATATTTAAAATGAAGCATGTTCCTGGATTAATGTGAATGGATGCTGCCAACTGCACTATCCGATGCTCGCTACACAAACATCTTTCTTAAGGCTGTCAGCAGCACTGGTGAAGCTTCAGAGACATGTGTGAGAGAGACCATCTACTACTTTATCTTATCGGGCCTTTGGCCTCGAGTCACCAGCTGGTTTTTATCTTCCACTGCCGCTGGCACTGAGGAAATTACTAATTCATGAAAAAAGTGTTCGACCGATTTTTTAACTTCAAAATGCTAATATAATCTACATGAAAATGGCTATTCAGGAAAATAATAATGAATAAAACTGGATATAACTGCAAACGTAATTTTTCAGTTTAAAAATTCTCAGTTAAGACTTGTGTTGTACATTGTAGGTGAGGCACTTCTTACCACACATGTGTGTTAAAGTATCTGCAGGAATATTTTCGTTAAAAGTTACAACTAATTTCAGAGTTGTCTTCTAAGTTGTTACAACATTTTTTCTATGAGTCATATTAATCACATACATAGGATAGTTCATTACGAAGTTAAATGGACTTATGTCAGTATCTCCTTTGAGTAGTGTAACTCGTTCAAAATCGAGAAATGCATCACATACTTTGAGAAAATTATTAGATGGATTAATATTTTCCATTTTTCTGGTACAAATTCCTTAGCTAAAAGTGATCGAATAAAGAAGAGTCCTGTAACTTATTATATTTACAATTTGTTTGATATGCCACAAATATGAAATGTGGCTTATCAACCTCTGCAGAGTTGTAGAAATCCGTAATATCTAACTCAAAATTTTTCTTACCAGTTATTCCAGTAAATGCTACAGTTCATCGTTCATATAAAGGTATCAGAATTTTAGGATTTTCAGTATATTTTCTCATTTTTCCAGTTAGCAATTTGTTTCACAATTAGTACACAAATTTCTCTTCTTTTGGAAATGTATCTTTGATTTCGACTCCAGCATAACTTTTATCAAGCCATCAAAGAAGAGCATCTCCAGGATTGGAACTCCAAGTAAAACTTACACTAAGGTCACCTTCCCATAAAATTACTTTGTATTCCCTAAAGAATTCATCAACCATATTCAGCATATTTATTTTGCCATTATTAAGTATATGTCCCTCTGCAATTATTTTGTCAGAAACAGATGAAGTCAAATACAATAGAACTGACGACGAAATAAAAGCGTGCCCAATTATAGAGGAAATATTAGCTCCTTTCTTTATAGTTACAAAATGAAATAGCTTTGCTATGTAACTTTTTATTGGATTTTTCGTGATATATTGGATAAACTGTACCATCAGTTCCATTCATACTTTTAGATTTCTCATTCACAGGGAGTGAGTAAAGTTAATAATTCTATATTCTGTTCATTATGCACTAAAGAATAATGTTTATTGTCATTTCTAGAACAACTATTACACAAGAACCACTGAAGTCAATCAAATTATATTTTTCGTCAATTATCGTTATTTCTAAATCTTGAATACGATCAAAAATTACAATATATACAGGATAATTTGGTTCATGAATTATTGGTACACCATATTCTGCATTTGGCTTGAATGAAGCAATAATATTAGTTTCCCAATGAAATTGATCAGTATGCTTTACAAACATTCCATCAGGTAAATTAAAATTTGTGTTAATTAATTCGAAGGGAATAATTTTAGGACCTTTTCTAATAACTTCAACAGTTTGATCACTAAAACCAAGCTCATTTCCAATACTACCTTCTATGTCCATATATAATTTAACATCACTCTCCCCTAAGAACCATGGACCTTGCCGTTGGTGTGGAGGCTTGCGTGCCTCAGTGATACAGATAGCTGTACCGTAGGTGCAACCACAACAGAGGGGTATTTGTTGAGAGGCCAGACAAACATGTGGTTCCTGAAGAGGGGCAGCACCCTTTTCAGTAGTTGCAGGGCCAACAGTCTGGATGATTGACTGATCTGGCCTTGTAACACTAACCAAAATGGCCTTGCTGTGCTGGTACTGCGAATGGCTGAAAGCAAGGGGAAACTACAGCCATAATTTTTCCCGAGGGCATGCAGCTTTCCTGTATGGTTAAATGATGATGGCGTCCTCTTGGGTAAAATATTCCTGAGGTAAAATAGTCCCCCATTCGGATCTCCGGGTGGGGACTACTCAGGAGGACACCGTTATCAGGAGAAAGAAAACTGGCAGTCTACAGATCGGAACGTGGAATGTCAGATCCCATAATCGGGCATGTAGGTTACAAAATTTAAAAAGGGAAATGGATAGGTTAAAGTTAGAATTAGTGGGAATTAATGGAGTTTGGTGGCAGGAGGAAGAAGACTTTTGGTCAGGTGAATACAGGTTTACAAATACAAAATCAAATAGGGGTAATGCAGGAGTAGGTTTAATAATGAATAGAAAAATAGGAGTGCGGGTAAGCTACTACAAACAGCATAGTGAACGCATTATTGTGGCCAAGATAGACACGAAGCCCACACCTACTACAGTAGCACAAGTTTATATGCCAACAAGCTCCGCAGATGATGAAGAAATTAAAGAAATGCATGATGAAATAAAAGAAATTATTCAGAGAGTGAAGGGAGACGAAAATTTAATAGTCATGGGTGACTGGAATTCGGTAGCAGGAAAAGGGAGAGAAGAAAACGTAGTAGGTGAATATGGAATGGGGCTAAGAAATGAAAGAGGAAGCCGCCTGATAGAATTTTGCACAGAGCACAACTCAATCATAGCTAACACTTGGTTCAAGAATCATAAATGAAGGCTGTATATATGGAAGAAGCCTGGAGATACTGACAGGTTTCAGATAGATTATATAATGGTAAGACAGAGATTTAGGAACCAGGTTTTAAATTGTAAGACATTTCCAGGGGTAGATGTGGACTCTGACCACAATCTATTGGTTATGAACTGTACATTAAAACTGAAGAAACTGCAAAAAGGTGGGAATTTAAGGAGATGGGACCTGGATAAACTGAGTAAACCAGAGGCTGTAGAGAGTTTCAGGGAGAGCATAAGGAAGCAATTGACAGGAATGGGGGAAAGAAATACCGTAGAAGATGAATGGGTACCTTTGAGAGATGAAGTAGTGAAGGCAGCAGAGGATCTAGTAGGTAAAAAGACGAGGGCTAGTAGAAATCCTTGGGTAACAGAAGAAATGTTGAATTTAATCGATGAAAGGAGAGAATATAAAAATGCAGTAAATGAAGCAGGCAAAAAGGAATACAAACGTCTCAAAAATGAGATCGACAGGAACTGCAAAATGGCTAAGCAGGGATGGCTAGAGGACAAATGTAAGGATGTAGAGGCTCATCTCACTAGGGGTAAGATAGATACTGCCTACAGGAAAATCAAAGAGACCTTTGGAGAAAAGAGAACCACTTGTATGAATATCAAGAGCTCAGATGGCAACCCAGTTCTAAGCAAAGAAGGGAAAGCAGAAAGGTGGAAGGAGTATATAGAGGGTCTATACAAGGGCGATGTACTTGAAGACAATATTATGGAAATGGAAGAGGATGTAGAGGAAGATGAAATGGGAGATACGATACTGCGTGAAGAGTTTGACAGAGCACTGAAAGACCTAAGTCGAAACAAAGCCCCGGGAGTAGACAACATTCCACTAGAACTACTGACAGCCTTGGGAGATTCAGTCCTGACAGAACTCTACCATATGGTGAGTAAGATGTATGAGACAGGCGAAATACCCCCAGACTTCAAGCAGAATATAATAATTACAATCCCAAAGAAAGCAGGTGCTGACAGATGTGAAAATTTCCGAACTATCAGTTTAATAAGTCACAGCTGCAAAATACTAACGCGAATTCGTTACAGACGAATGAAAACACTAGTAGAAGCCGATCTCGGGGAAGATCAGATTGGAATCCATAGAACTGTTGGAACACATGAGGTAATACTGACCTTACGACTTATCTTAGAAGCTAGATTAAGAAGAGGCAAACCTACATTTCTAGCATTTGTAGACTTAGAGAAAGCTTTTGACAATGTTGACTGGAATATTCTCTTTCAAATTCTGAAGGTGGCAGGGGTAAAATACAGGGAGCGAAAGGCTATTTACAATTTGTACAGAAACCAGATGGCAGTTATAAGAATCGAGGGACATGAAAGGGAAGCAGTGGTTGGGAAGGGAGTGAGACAGGGTTGTAGCCTCTCCCAGATGTTATTCAATCTGTATATTGAGCAAGCAGTGAAGGAGACAAAAGAAAAATTCGGAGTAGGTATTAAAATTCATGGAGAAGAAATAAAAACTTTGAGGTTCGCCGATGACATTGTAATTCTGTCAGAGACAGCAAAGAACTTAGAAGAGCAGTTGAACGGAATGGATAGTGTCTTGAAAGGAGGCTATAAGATGAACATCAACAAAAGCAAAACGAGGATAATGGAATGTAGTCGAATTAAGTCGCGTGACGCTGAGGGAATTAGATTAGGAAATGAGACACTTAAAGTAGTAAAGGAGTTTTGCTATTTGGGGAGCAAAATAACTAATGATGGTCGAAGTAGAGAGGATATCAAATCTAGACTGGCAATGGCAAGGAAAGCGTTTCTGAAGAAGAGAAATTTGTTAACATCGAGTATAGATTTAGGCGTCAGGAAGTCATTTCTGAAATTATTTGTATGGAGTGTAGCCATGTATGGAAGTGCAACATGGACGATAACTAGTTTGGACAAGAAGAGAATAGAAGCTTTTGAAATGTGGTGCTACAGAAGAATGCTGAAGATTATATGGGTAGATCACATAACTAATGAGGAGGTATTGAATAGGATTGGGGAGAAGAAAAGTTTGTGACACAACTTGACTAGAAGAAGGGATCGATTGGTAGGACATGTTCTGAGGCATCAAGGGATCACCAATTTAGTATTGGAAGGCAGCGTGGAGGGTAAAACTCGTAGAGGGACACCAAGAGATGAATACACTAAACAGATTCAGAAGGATGTAGGTTGCAGTAGGTACTGGGAGATGAAGAAGCTTGCACAGGATAGAGTAGCATGGAGAGCTGCATCAAACCAGTCTCAGGACTGAAGACCACAACAACAACAACAACTCAATAATAATACTATTTTAAATTTCCTCTGCTTCAATGTGAATATTTGTCCTGCTTGTATCAATAAAATTTTTCTAAGGTTTTTTTACTTTATTGGACAGCAGGAATTTCGATCGTTTCTCCTTACTATTTTTTGCATAATATTTGGAGTTAGAAAATCTGTATAAACACAGGTAGTGCTACATTAATATAGCTGTCTCATACAGGCTACAGTTAACTTTTTTAATGGGAACAGAGACTTCCCACATAACTGAAATAATCTACTCATGTATATATTCTTAATATTCTTTTGATTAAATGAAAATGAGTTGGGACTGAAAATTAGAATTCCAGAGAAGAAATCGAAATATAAACATTATTTTTATACAGCTCGAACTTTCTCAAAAATATCTAAACAATTATAGACAGATAACCTCATTTTTTAAATATTTTCAACAGGATAGCATAAATTTAAAACACAGTCATTTTGTTTATTTGTGTTAAAACTATTTGCTGATAACTATAAATGTAATGATATTTCGAAATATCACCCAAAAGTTGTTAAAAAAAGCTAAAGGAAATAGTAAAAAGTTAAGGAATTAATAGAATTATTTTGAAAAAGTAACCAAGAACAGATTACATAAAACATGAAAAAAAAGATCAACAGGTTACTGATGCAACCAAACAAGTTAAACAGGTAAATGTGGGTTTAGATGATAATATTTCAAAACCTACTGGCAAGAATAGAGAGGTGAAAAACTGATGGTTCCTTATTACCAACATTACAAAGAAAAGTATGATGACGTGATTCCTATTCCATCAACACTGTCAGAATCTTCATGTGAGAAAAGTTTATTACATTAAGGTGTTACCCAGGGAAGCGTCCTGGGACCTCTGCTGTTCCTGATCTATATAAATGACCTGGGTGACAATCTGAGCAGTTCTCTTAGGTTGTTCACAGATGATGCTGTAATTTACCGTCTAGTAAGGTCATCCGAAGACCAGTATCAGTTGCAAAGCGATTTAGAAAAGATTGGTGTATGGTGTGGCAGGTGGCAGTTGACACTAAATAACGAAAAGTGTGAGGTAATCCACATGAGTTCCAAAAGAAATCCGTTGGAATTCGAATACTCGATAAATAGTACAATTCTCAACGCTGTCAATTCAACTAAGTACCTGGGAGTTAAAATTACGAACAACTTCAGTTGGAAAGACCACATAGATAATATTGTGGGGAAGGCGAGCCAAAGGTTGCATTTCATTGGCAGGACACTTAGAAGATGCAACAAGTCCACTAAAGACACAGCTTACACTACACTCGTTCGTCCTCTGTTAGAATATTGCTGCGTGGTGTGGAATCCTTACCAGGTGGGATTGACGGAGGACATTGAAAGGGTGCAAAAAACGGCAGCTCGTTTTGTATTATCACGTAGTAGGGGAGAGAGTGTGGCAGATATGATACGCGAATTGGGATGGAAGTCATTACAGCAAAGACGTTTTTCGTCGCGGCAAGATCTATTTACGAAATTTCAGTCACCAACTTTTTCTTCCGAATGCGAAAATATTTTGTTGAGCCCAACCTACATAGGTAGGAATGATCAACAAAATAAAATAAGAGAAATCAGAGCTCGAACAGAAAGGTTTAGGTGTTCGTTTTTCCCGCGCGCTGTTCGGGAGTGGAATGGTAGAGAGATAGTATGATTGTGGTTCGACGAACCCTCTGCCAAGCACTTAAATGTGAATTGCAGAGTAGTCATGTAGATGTAGATGTAGATGACATTCCAGCACCCCAAAGACGAAAACAACTTGAAGAAATGCTGAAAAATGTAGAAGAAAATTGTTCCAACAATAACAAAGAATATTGGTGCTCTTAATGATACAGTTTTATAAATGGTATGCATTATATTGCGGATTCTGAAATTAAATTTAACAATGACCACATCTTAAAGAGTGAACAACATTATGATAATGTAATTGAACTCTTGACTAAAATTAATTTTGTTTATGAATATGATGAGGGTGGTACAGGAAACTATGTAGCTATATTAATATCGACAACTGCTACATTTCAAAATAACAATCTAAATACTAATAAATCTAAATCTAGTAGAGATGAGACATATGATGCATTAATAAAACCAACATGGTGGAAAATAAGAGAATCTGCAAGTTACAAAAAATTAGGTGAAGGTCTAGAAAATAGTATACAGAAAGACAAGTTGAATATGTTTGAATGAAGTATGTTAGGGATTAAGCCGATGGATTAGCATTAATTTATGGAGAAGAATTAGCTGGAAATAAACATTATTATAATGAAAAAGTAGGAATAGCACAAATGTAAAGAAATAAGCTTAGTGTTTTCATATTCAACAATTCAAAACAAATTCCATATTTGGTTAGATTTTTGAATAATCTTCCTCAAATTCTGGAAAAGCGAAAAATATAGAAAAGGTTTAGTAAACACTTTGGGTAAGAATCTTCCCTTCTAAATGCATTTACCAGGCTACCAGTTTCGTGACCCAGGGACCAAATTAGATGAAAGATTAGCTACAGGATAGCAAAGAATAAATCCACTAGATGAAGAATGTAAAAAACATGATATTGCCTATAGAGACAATAAGCAGATAGAAAAGAAAGACATGAAGGAGATAAAGAACTTCATTTAGCTATAAAAGAAAGACGCCATGCATAAATTCGTGAAAAATAAGCTGCAACTGCAGTTAGAGGAGTTGCTGTTGTGGTCTTCAGTCCTGAGACTGGTTTGATGCAGCTCTCCATGCTACCCTATCCTGTGCAAGCTTCTTCATCTCCCAGTACTTACTGCAACTTCTGAATCTGCTTAGTGTATTCATATCTTGGTCTCCCTCTACGATTTTTACCCTCCACGCTGCACTCCAATGCTAAATTTGTGATCCCTTGATCCCTCAGAACACCTCCTACCAACCGATCCCTTCTTCTAGTCAAGTTGTGCCGCAAACTCCTCTTCTCCCCTATTCTATTAAATACCTCCTCATTAGTTATGTGATCTACCCATAATCTTCAGCATTCTTCTGTAGCACCGCATTTCGAAAGCTTCTATTCTCTTCTTGTCCAAACTATTTGTCGTCCATATTTCACTTCCATACATGGCTACACTCCATACAAATACTTTCAGAAACGACTTCCTGACACTTAAATCTATACTCGATGTTAACAAATTTCTCTTCTTCAGAAACGCTTTCCTTGCCATTGCCAGTCTACATTTTATATCTTCTCTAGTTCGACCATCATCAGTTATTTTGCTACCCAAATAGCAAAACCCCTTTACTACTTTAAGTGTCTCATTTCCTAATCTAATTCCCTCAGCATTACCCGACTTAATTCAACTACGTTCCATTATCCTCGTTTTGCTTTTGTTGATGTTCATCTTATATCCTCCTTTCAAGACAATGTCCATTCCGTTCAATTGCTCTTCTAAGTCCTTTGTCGTCTCTGACAGAATTACAATGTCATCGGCGAACCTCAAAGTTTTTATTCCTTCTCCATGGATTTTAATACCTACTCCGAATTTTTCTTTTGTTTCCTTTACTGCTTGCTCAATATACAGATTGAATAACATCGGGGATAGGTTACAACCCTGTCTCACTCCCTTCCCAACCACTGCTTCCCTTTCATGCCCCTCGACTCTTATAACTGCCATCTGGTTTCTGTACAAATTGTAAATAGCCTTTCGCTCCCTGTATTTTACCCCTGCCACCTTCAGAATTTGAAAGAGAATATTCCAGTCAACATTGTCAAAAGCTTTCTCTAAGTCTACAAATGCTAGAAATGTAGGTTTGCCTTTTCTTAATCTAGCTTCTAAGATAAGTCGTAAGGTCAGTATTGCCTCATGTGTTCCAACAGTTCTATGGATTCCAATCTGATCTTCCCCGAGATCGGCTTCTACTAGTGTTTTCATTCGTCTGTAACGAATTCGCGTTAGTATTTTGCAGCTGTGACTTATTAAACTGATAGTTCGGTAATTTTCACATCTGTCAGCACCTGCTTTCTTTGGAATTGGAATTATTATATTCTTCTTGATTTCTGAGGGTATTTCGCCTGTCTCATTCATCTTGCTCACCATATGGTAGAGTTTTGTCAGGACTGGCTCTCCAAAGGCCGTCAGTAGTTCCTATGGACTGTTGTCTACTCCCAGGGACTCGTTTCGGCTCAGGTATTTCAGTGTTCTGTCGAATTCTTCACAGAATATTGTATCTCCCATTTCATCTTCATCTACATCCTCTTCCATTTCCATAATATTGTCCTCAAGTACATCACCCTTGTATAGACCCTCTATATACTCCTTCCACCTTTCTGCTTTCCCTTCTTTGCTTAGAACTTGGTTTCCATCTGAGTTCTTGATATTCATACAAGTGGTTCTCTTTTCGCCAAAGGTCTCTTTAATTTTCCTGTAGGCAGTATCTATCTTAACCCTAGTGAGATAAGCTTCTAGATCCTTACTTTTGTCCTCCAGCCATCCCAGCTTAGCCATTTTTCACTTCCTGTAGATCTTATTTTTGAGACGTTTGTATTCCTTTTTGCCTGCTCCATTTACTGCATTTTTGTATTTTCTCCTTTCATCGATTAAATCCAATATTTCTTCTGTTAACCTAGGATTTCTACTAGCCCTCGTCTTTTTACCTACTAGATCCTCTGCTGCCTTCACTACTTCATCCCTCAGAGCTGCCCATTCTTCTTCTACTGTACTTCGTTCCCCAATTCCTGTCAGTTGTTTGCTTATGCTCTCCCTGAATCTAAGTACAACCTATGGTTTAGTCACTTTATCCAGGTCCCATCTCCTTAAATTCCCACCTTTTTGCAGTTTCTTCAGTTTTAATCTACAGTTCATAACTAATAGATTGTGGTCAGAGTCCACATCTACCCCTGGAAATGTCTTAAAATTTAAAACCTGGTTCCTAAATCTCTGTCTTACCATTAGATAATCTATCTATAGACTATAGAGGAGTAACGTATGGAAAACGAAAATTAGTTATGGGACATGAACTAGGACCAGCTGAAGCAGCCTTATGGCTACACCCATACTTTGGACTGCAGCTTTGTGATAGTGGTTGGGGATTATAAAAATTTAAGCAGCACCATTTCAGTGCTGCCTAAAGATGTTCATTCTTCTTCAAACATTTTATCTACATAAATGAATAACTCCAGCATTTATTATACTTTGCTACTAATGACAAGACTAAACCAAAAGCAATTAAAATTAAACTAAATAATAATCAGTGAGATAGTAGAGATAATTTTTTAACTGATGCAAAAAAGAAAGAGAGATAAAAAAAGGAGGAAATTTGCTTTGAATATTAGGTATTCCTGATGCAAAGAAATATATTATTCAGTATTTAAAAAAAAGAAAGAAAGTTCAGAACCAACAAAACATGAAGCTGGATTTCTGCTGTTATTATTGGCCACATTACCATATTTACCAACTATGGGTTCACTACCAGATGGCTCTGCACCTTTTGCAAATGCAGTAATTAACAAGAAAATGTTGATAAAGAACTAGGATAACAAAACAGACATAATTTAGCACCGCAGAAGGACGCTGGCGCTAGGCTTAATCCCAAGGCTGCTTCATGGAGTAAAAAAAAGAAGGCAAAAAATAATTCACGCTTATATATCATAATGCATTAAGTAATTTTGATATAGAAAAACTTGTTAAGCAATTAAGAATTAAATATTTCTGTGGTGATTTTATAATTGATGAATTACTTGGACACTGAGACAGTCTGAAGCCTGGTGCAGCCACAGAGGCTGCTCCAGCTGCCACTGCTTTGTGGTCGTCACTTCTAAGACTCCTTCAGCTGTCGCTAACCATCCTAGAAAATATGACTCTGGAATACTAAATTTAGATACAGTTGAACATGGTGGCTCACACTGGATTATAAGAATAAAGGTAAAAAATTTATGTTTTGTTTATTTGGAGGAAATGTTCCTGAAGAAGTGATTAAATACCTTGGCTCAAGTGAGCTGCACTGTAATTGTCAACGAATACAAAATTTTAATGAAATAATTTGCAGTCATTTGTGTTTATATGTGTTAAACTTATTACCTGATAATTATAAATTTAATGATATTTTGAACTTAATAAGTGGACATTTTTAGGAATAGGCAGCAGGCATAGACACAGGCACATTCTGAAGATGGCCTTAGCTGTAGCCAGTCTAAAGGCTGCAGTGAAATGAAAATAAACTTTAATGAATTAAAAGCAAAAATATAAAATTTAATCAGTTTCATAAAGAACTATGAGACGCTTTTGAAGTAACTAAAGGTTATATTGATTTTAAAGGTAGAATGTTAGCAGACTTAAAATATCCAATAACTGTTAATGATGGAGTTACCCAAACCAACACACTACAATAATCAATCACTTGAAATAGAAATAAAAGATAAAGTATTTATATCTCTAAATAAATATTTTAAAACTGTACCTGTTTCACATGAATTACTCATGTTGGGAGAACTGATTTTGGAATCAAATTATGATGATAGAAGGGAGCAATTATTTTAAATTTATTCAATTTTTAATCTATATCAGTAAATCATATCTGCTGTTTGTAATGTAAAAAATTCACTGAGACATATAGTCCTCACGCAGTAACAATCAAAAATGGAAGACAAAGTATTGGAGGTTTTTGCATAGTATGTAAAAACTAAAAAGAGCACATTCATTAAAAATTTTTGTATGTAAGGCTTGAGCCAAATATTCGAGGAGAATTGTTACTAAATTGCATAAACCAGTGAGCAAAAAATTTAAAACAAGGAATGCCATTTCTCTTCATATTTATGATTTGTGGCAATCTGTAGAAATGAATTCTGGTAACTTAAAAGGAATATCTAAAATAAGTAAAGGATATAAATATTTGTTAACTGTAACCCACAGTTATTCAAAATATGCTTCAGTCGTTCTGGTTAAACATAAAACAAGTGAGAACGTAGTTGATGCTTTTGAAGAAATATTTAGAGAGGGGAAGTCAAGAAATTTACGAACAGATAATAGTAAAGAACTTTATAATAAACATTTTTAAGAACTTGTGAAAAAAATATAGAATTAATGATTATTTAGCTTTCTCCTGATTAAAAACATCTGTTCTAGAAAGATTTAATAGAATGCTTATAGAAAATAAGTAACAGAGTGTTATACTTCAAGAAAATTATAAGGGGGTTGATTTAGCTTCTAAATTATTTGATGAACACAATAACACAAAACATTAAACAATAAAAATGGATCCAATGGAAGTTAATTTTAAAAAATTACAATCAAGCTCTTGTATATACTGATGATGCTAAATTTAAAATATGTAATAAAGTTTGGATTATTAAACTTAAAGTGATTTTTGAAAAAGTTTGTACAGCTAATTGGTTAATAGACATTTTCGAAATTGAAAGTGTTATTCATCCTAATCCAATCACAAACAAATTGAGAGATTAAATGATGAAGAAGTGAAAGGAATTTTTTTAATATGAGTTACAGAAAAAAGATGTAGTTGAGGAAGCATTGAGGAAGAAAGGAAACCAAGTAAATGTAAAATGGTTAGGATTTCATAATTCACATAATAGTTGCTTACATAAATGTTATTTTATGAAAGATTCCTGACTCTGGGTCTTGTTTTTCATTCTATGTTAAACCATTCAATTTAGATGGTCTTAAAATTTCATACTTTATTAATAAAAAATTTTATATTTAAATGTACCTTGCAATATGAATGAGAAAATTAACACTTTCATATTTTCTCTCTGTATGATATCCTTATGATGAAGATTTGCATTAAAATTCATAAATCAGTTAACTAATATGAAGGTGAATTACTTATCCAGCATTAAGGGTAAAGAAATTTGTACTGTTTATCAATACTTTTGTAACTTATTTACTGTGGTACTTAATGGGCTGAATATATTCTCATGGTGTTAGATATTGTCATAGAATATATTTTTAATTTCTCCATTATTGAGATTGTAACTATGCAGTAATGAATTAAATCCTTTTATAGTACTTTGTATCATCAAATTTCAGATTACATAGATCTTTACCTTCTCCAATCCCGAAGTTCTTAATAATAGATTTAAATTTTTCTTTAAACACTTTATACTTGATATATTCACTAAAATACATATAATTAAGTTTTTTGTCTAGCCACTGGCTTAAGTCTGTTTCAGGTAGCACTAGATGCTCTCAGTTATCATATGCAGATAATGTAGATTTGATTAACTTTTGTTGTTCTGCAAACTTTAAGGGAATGCTCTTTTTGCAGATCATCAGTTGTGATGATGTAGATAATATCATTCAGTTCTGTTTTCGATGTTTTGTAGTTTACCCAGCTGTGTTTTTAATTTTTACATTTTTCTTCTTGTTTTCCTTTAAGAAATTATTATTTTCATTCTTCTTCTATTTTTACATTTATTTTTGAAGTCAATGGATAGTTGATCTTTTTGTTGTTGTATATTAAATTTAATCCAATAATATTTTTCTAAAGTAATACAACACTTTCTTATTTTTTACTACTTTTGTTATCCATCATGATAATCGATTCCTTACAATCATCAACTGTCAATAAAATCCATAGCCTCTGAGCAAGATTACTAGTTCTTAATGTTGTCATTTCATTTTCAATATATTCATATTCTAAAACTATTGCATTATTGTGATGTATTTCTTTGAAAAAATATCACTATGTTTGAGAAATTCCAGATAATTATCTTTACTTCCATCCTCTATTGTTCCAGTTTTCCCACACTCCACACATTCTGAGGGAACAGCAATGTCATCAGGGAATCGTATCATTGATGTCTTTTCTACTTGCATCTACCTTAAACTCCTGAAACTCTCTCTTATTTCCATCAGTTCTTCTTCCATGTACAGATTGAATAGTAAAGCTGAAAGACTACATCCCTGCCTTAAAGTTGTACTTGTGATAGCTGCTATTAAATGAAAATCGTTTTTATTAAGAATAAAATTTAATAATTATTCTCTTTAAGGAATTTAAGATGAACTTTTTTTGTTTAGTTTTCCAGGTTTGATGTTGAGTAAACAGGCATCTTTTAATTTTCCAGGCTTTACACTCATAGACCATGAAATTTCATAACGAATAAAGAACAAAATCTTCATAATTACTGGCATCTGGAAAAAATCTGTTTTTATTTGTGTAATACAAATAATTCTTTTAAATGGAGAGCTTGAAAACCCTAAAATTCAACGAATTAAAAGCTAGAGCAAAACAGTTATATCTAAAATGATATTCTATAATGAGAAAACAAGAGCTTATATTCATCCAAAATATTAAAATAATTGTGCCAATAAAGAATTCTTAAAGTTTCCTTCATTATTTGGTACAAATCTACTGAATTATGACTATATTTCAGTCTTCACATTTCTTCGCAATTTGGGTGTCTGTCTTCGATTGTTTATGTAAATTTTTCATTGTGCTGTGCTGACATAATAATTATGTAATAGTTTTCATCAAATAATTGTAAAAGAAAAAAGTAGGCCATGAATGTTCATTAACTGTTTGAGGTGTGTCATGAGATAATAATATATCTATGTCTCTGTTCTTTTTGTATTTCTTCTAACTCATTATCAACTAATTTATTTAAGTTTTGAGTGTGATCTTGAATTTAAATTTCACCTTAATACATTTATTTCACTTCATTTTTAATCTTCTATTCACCATATTTACGAATTGATGGGAAAACTACATAAATCCAATCTTGAAAATCTTCTGCAAAAGGCATCTAGGAACTCTAGTTATGATAAACTTTGTTCAATTTTGTATGTATTTAGGTAATACCATAATGGGACTACAATGATTTTTTATGTTTTACAACATCTTTGTTTAAGATGAGCTTTAATTGCTTTCCTATGATGTTCATATCATAAAAGACAAGAAACTTTGTTTGCATAAAACCATGGTTTATTCTTATTTTATCATAACCACTGGCCTATTATTACATGTAATCTTGTCATTGATCAAGAAGCTGCTCAAGCACACTTTAGGTTGCACCAGATCTATGATTAGCTCAATTTCATAAAAACTTTTCATTAGAATTTTTATTCTTATAATCATGAAAATTTATTAATAAAATTAAAATTCATTAATAAATGTAGTCGATTTTTTAATTTCCTTCCAGTACCTCCAGACTGGAGGAGTTTAAATTAATCTCACAGTATTTTAAGTATATAAATTAAGATTCTTCTAGTACTGTTGTTTGTGGAAATAGTAGTTGTGGATGACAGAAATAAAGAAATGAGTAACCAACACACTCTGGAGACCACTTCAGCTGTGGCTGGTCTATAGACTACTAAAGAAGTTTCTAAATTATTTGAATGATTATGGTTACTTACAAGGGGAGGCGAAGATGTTGGGTTCACAGTTTCACTTCAAACTCTATACATCTTTAGTAGGCCATTAAAACAACATACTGTGCAAGTAGTAAGGTGCACTACTCTGGCAATCCTAGAAAATTGCAACACAAGTTTTACACATCTATTATGTAACTGAAATATCTATGCATAGGTGTCCTACTTTAGAGTTCATGGTGGCCAAGCAGTTAGCGTTCGTGCATGGTAAGACAAACATGAAAGAGGGGACTTTTCGCCTACTGCTCAGATTTAGTTTTTAATCTATGTTTTGTCATCAGTGGTCATATTATTCAATTTATTTCAGAGATAACATAATTTTAAAAGATACATGTATTTGAATGAAGTTTTAGTGAGTACATGTTATTTGACTGCTGACTACTTTTGATTAAATTTAATTATTAGAACAGACATATTTATAACTATTGACAAGTAAATGAAAAAAACGCTTAGAGTTTTCCTGAAAATAAATGCATGTTGTGACTTGCAAAATCCCTTATACATGCAGTCTGGTAAGTTACCAATAACTATTTTGCACCTCAATGTTGCAGACACAGAGACTGAGCCCATTTGGCAGTTAACCTGGGTAGTGATAACATAGCGTGAACGAATAGCATTTTTTTTAATATCACATGTTTACACTTTATTATAAATAGAAAGGTTTGAGCAGCACTCGAACTGTCGCCTCATACACGTTCATCTTATGAAGCTTAATGCAAAACTATTGATCACATCAATTCAAATATTGGGTCCCTATGCACAGATATAACAGAAGTGTAAAATTTCTCCTGCGATTTTCTCGGTATTGCCAGAGTATTGCACCTTACTACTTGCGCGTTATATTGTTTTAATGGCCTACTAAAGCTGTACCTCCAAGGACTTTCAGTAATATGAGAGTAGCTGAACTCAATGTCAGCACCAAAAATCTTGATATTAAAGGCTAAAATAAATTAAAGAAATCAGAATTAATTAATTCAATTATTTTATTAGATTTTCATCCAGAAATATTCCAAATCAATGCCAAAACGTGTATCAATTCTAAATTATTTTTACAGATATGTAGCTGACAGTGTTGGAGAAATTCAGCTAGTGAGAGAGGGAAAAAAAGTAGTGAAACTTGACCAAATTTATCCACTCAGTAGTAAACTATTCGAATAAGAATAAACAAGCCATCGAAAAACATGGCTTATCCATTTTGTGCAGGATATATAGTAACAAATAATATTAAACAATTGGATCAAGATTTGTGTAATGAAATCAGAGATATATTAACATGTGATGAATCTATTCATATAACAAATATTATATATAATAATCACATGTCGACAATTACATGAAGTAGGAAATGTAATAAAATAAAAAACTAAATTGATAATAAAAGGACTGAAAGATGTATTACTATAATAGAAGAGAGTGATAACCTATGTTGCCCCAGCGGAATAAGAGTTGTGTTAAGGGGCTCCGGAACGCCCTATACTTGCAATGTTAAAATAACGCTTATAAATTACATCTTTCCTCACAAAGTATTTGAGGTAGGAAGTTGAACTTTTTACAGATTATTTATTGGAATATGGACTACAACTTAACACAGTGATTTTACAAAATTTTAGTTCAGTTATTAAAGATGATTTTTTTGCAATTGTAATGAAAATTCACAACATTTTTTTGCAATTTTTTATTTATATATTCAAAAATATACAGTTTTTTGGAAACAGGCTGTGTTAAATTATGCAGAAGGTACTGTGTAACATTTACTGAAAGTTTGAAACAAATATGTTTGGAAGATCCTTAGAAAACATGTAATTAGTATGAGAAAATAAAAGTTTTGGGAATCGAGCGACAAAGATTGGATTAACTTTTAAGTGCATTGCAGGTCCATAGGATGGATTATCTTCATCCTCTGCAAACTCCTACTCCAGCTTCCTCTTGTTCCTCCTCCTGTTTACTCTTGCTTGTATTTCTAGACTCTTTACAGCCCTGTCTGCAGCCCGAAGGCGTTCCTTGTCTAAAGCAAGCATCGCTCGTTGTTGTGTTCGTAGATTTTGCTACCATTTTCTTCAGTTGCAGTTACTGCAACACTGTTCCAAAAGGTGGTCATGTATGAACACATATCACATTTCAGTTGTATTTCACTAGCAAGTGCTACGTGCTTTATTATGGAGAGTTCCAGACCAACTTCACTACAATGAATACATCTTACACAGTTTGAAAAAATTCCTTTGAGAACCGACATATCAAATATTTCATTCACATCCGATTCGCCCATAAAACATTCATAGTTTTCACTCATTGAACCAAGCTTCTTCTGTGAAGTATTTTCTTTCCCACTTTGACTGCTATGGGCAGGTGTACTTGAGAGGTTAGGTTCACTCACTTGGTTATCGTCTTTATTGTGTACAGTAATAACACATACCTTTGGCTTTCCAACATTTCTCCTTTTCTTAAAAGCCTTCAGAGGATTTCTAATAACTTTACTTTTACTCATTATTATACTTCAACAAAACAGAGACTCAAGAAACAGAATTAATTACGAATATTTTCGAGATAACGACAGAGTAAATAAACATGAAACAATCGACAATCACACCAGCGATATATATTGAACCATCACAGGTTAGCCACAACACATACTTTATCTCACATCACTAAAATGTACCTGATGAACACGGACGTTAATAATAACACCATTTGACAGCAGTTTAACAGCGCCACAGTGGGTCACGCCCATGTAGAACACATTTCAAACAAAATTTAAAAATAGTTGTAGTCTTCGGAATTGAATAAATTATATATCTATTAAAAGGTAATGGTCTGCAGATTCAGAAAACGCAAAAAAGTAAAAATTGAACTTTTCATGATTTTGAGCCTTTCTGGAGCCCCTTAATGTATTACACAAATATTATCTTAGGAAGAAAACTATCTGCTGGTGAGATTGAGACGATTAGAATAATAGGTAACCCATTAGGTGAATACAAAAAAGATGGATTTACTCTAGACAATATTAAAAATTTTCGACGGTATTTAGATATTCATATAAATGTTGTGTGTGCTGAAAATGTCATTTTGTGGAGCGGCAAGTGGAATAATAGAATAAATGTTTTGTATTTCTGCTGTTTGCCGTTCTCAACACTAGCTCTCTAACTACAATATTGGCAACCAGAAAGTGATTAGCAAAACGTGAAGAATGTAATTAGAATTCCTAGTGCCCACTTCATCTGAGAAATACACTTATAGCTACAGCTTATAGCTCTGAGGAATTAGGAGATTGTCTGGGATTCATAATCAAAAACGATTCTGTCTAAAATGTTCACTATATCCTGAAAGTCACAGACCAAAAAAGGATCCACACAATCCAACTACCAGAGCAGTTCAGAGTCTAATGCGCTGATGCAACTATAACTGTCCAAATTAAATGTTTAAGTGAATGCTCGCCATAATTTGATGACAATGTTCATCAAACGCCACGCTAAATAATGGTTGAATGTTTGTCCCGCGGTGGCACGTGAAAATACGACATACGCAAACTAAAGATAGATCATTAACGTCATCCCAAAATCAACACTTCACTCGAAAACAGTTTCATGGTTATGCCTATCCCGAGTAACTTATTACTGCATCCGAGGCTGTTTATAGCAATGATACCAATGCGACGCGACTCCCGGCACAGATGGTGCGCTAATCAGCGTCTGGAGAGAACTGGGGCCTTCCTCTCTCGTGCAGCGTTCTTACATATAAAGCCGCAGTGTGCACGGCTAAGGGAACGCCTGATGAAATCTGCTCTTCCGACTAGCCACTGGGCTAGTAATGCACCACTTTAAGTTATCGAATAAATCATTGCTTCCTTTGCTCTCAGTTTAAATGTGGAATCAGTATACAGGTAAGTAATCATAATAAAAGTCTGATGTGGCTAAGTCAAATATTTTGGGCGAGATAATTAATTTAATTACACTACACACAGTAGACGAGCTCTGAACTTGCCCTTTGGAGATACGCTATCGCTATAATTTTATAGTTATTCAGTTGACACCTCTCACATCGTTATGATTATAGCGGATCTCCCTGCTACCTAAATTTAAACATCCTAGCTTTATTTGTTCGCCTACTTAATCTATCTTGCTTCCTTAATTTTTAAGATAAAAACCAGAAAATCATGAATTTCAACTAAAATTTTAATTTGTGGGATCCAGAATACTGTTTCTACTAAATTATTATGCAAAAGGAATCTAAATATAAATTTTTAAGTTTCTAGCTCTTTTCTGTTGCGCCAATGATTTTTACAGAAAAACGTCCAAATTTCGAAAATGGTTAAGTTATTGAACTGATATTCAACACATATTGATTTAGTATTACTCCTGACATGCTAGAAACGTTTCAGGTTATTTACTTGATTTTTAAAGTATTGCGCAACATTTATGACGTCAGAGCTAGTTACAGCGGATAGGCTGCCACACAATGGAAAGACTGATGTGAATTTTATAAGGCGTGAGTAGGCTGCTCCCCTACAATTTCCGTTATCTATTGTGGTCCCAAGAAGGAGATATAGATATATTTCTATAAAAATCACGACCATTTTGATGTAATTAACAGAATGGCAGCATTCTTAGGAGCTTTTATTTCTGTGGCAAATATAACAAAACATATAAGAACAAAAAACATCTGTGTAAAATAAAAACAAGTGTTTGTATGCTTTTATCCAGAACCTGAAACGGTGGAAAATGAAATATATTGCAGAAAATGTAATAGATACTGTTATAATGAAGAAGGCTTAAGCAATCACCATGGAGTTTGCAATGCAGCTTATAAGTGTAGAGGATGTAACAAGATCTGTTTGATATTAGAAGAGCATAAGTGTGGCATTGAAAAATGTAGAAACTCTAAAAAAGAAGTAAAAATTAAAATTCATCAATGTTACATACAGTACAGATTACAAAAATGTGGTATTTGTAAAAGAAAAATTTGAGAGGGCTATGTAGTCGATGGATGCAAAATTGTAATGACAATGGTTGTCATATAAATAGAGAATTCACAGATTATTATGATGTTGCATTCAATAAAATAACTGAAGAAAAAGACTTTAAATGTTATCAAAAAGGATTGCCAAGTGAAATAAACTGAAAAATACATTTTTTATTATGATGCTCAACAAGAAACAGGAATACAGATTCATAATCTTGTTATTGATGACAATTTTGGTGGCAATGTTTAGAAATTTAAAACAAATATCGAATTATGTAATTGGACGATATCAAAAGAAAGGAAAATTTATGCATTCATACCTCATTATGCTAAAGGTTGTGATTCACGATTTATTTTCGAGTACCACCTAAACAGGAAATAAATTAATTGTATTTGAGATCCAAGAGTTTGGTTTAAAAATTATAAACAGCAGCAGTATTGTAGAGAATAACTTAGTAAATTCCCAGAAGTGCTTCTTTTGAAAGAATTAAAGAAAGGTTACTTCTCTCATCTATTCAATACAAAATTATTTGGACTACATCCTGGCATCGAATATTATTATGCTGACAATAAGAAACCAAAGGAAAAACAAATATTTCTCAACTGGCATCTTCAGAAAGTTCACGAAAATTATGTATTCAATACAAGGAAAGAAATTTATTATTACTGTAATTCTGATGTAGATATACTGATTGTTTAGTGTTAAGAAAATAATACCTACAAATAGCAAATATTTACCCACTCTGTTATTTAAGAATTGCCAGAGTTTGTATGGATATTTACAAATCTAAATATTTACAGATCTAAATATGACACCTAACAGAAAAATTGTCATATTAGATACAAAACAAAAAGAAAATTCTAGTAAAAAATGTATGGCTTGTTTAAATGGTTTAATCAGTAACTACTTTCAACAAGCCCTTAATGGTGGAGAAGAAAATTAGCGGGAAAAAATAGATTTGATAAAGAAAATACCATTTATCAGAACTATGGCTGTAAAAAAATGTTTTAAAACTGAGACGATTAATAATAAAAAATAATGAATCAATGGATGATATACGAGGGCGGTTCAGAAAGTAACCTCCGATTGGTCACAGTGCGGGTTGTGGGGGGAGTAGCGACGCTATCTGTGCGTTCACGCACTCAACAGGTCAGTCGGCATCAAGCCGTGGTCGAGTGAACGTCGTACCTGCGCTAGTTTAGTTTTTATGGCAGTTTGAAATGTGTGCTGCAATAGAAAACCCCGCCAAATGTGAAGTGCGTGCTGTCATAAGGTTTTTTACAGCCAAAGGATATTCTGCAGCAGCTATTCATCGTGAGCTTTGTGCCGTGTACGGACCAAGAGTTATGAGTGAAGGAGTTGTCCATGAATGGGTACGTTTATTTAAAAGTGGACGAGAAAACGTTCATGATGAAGAGAGGAGTGGTAGACCATCATTGGTGACTGACGAACTCGTTCAGACAGTTGATGCAAAAGTTCGTGAAAATCGACGTTTCTCAATGTCGGAGTTGTCTACTGGTTTTCCACAGATTTCTAAGACTCTCTTGTACGGTTTGATGACGACAAAGAGCTCAAAAATGTGGTCACAGGCTGGCTCCAGGCACAAGCGGGTGATTTTTATGCAGAAGGAATTTCAAAGCTTGTGAAGAGATACGATAAGTGCCTCAATCGCTATGGAGACTATGTAGAAAAATAGTGCAAAGATGTAGTTGTAAGATGTATATATTAAAATATTTTTATTTAACTTGGTGTATTTTTTTAAATCAACCTGGCCCTCGTATATAAAGAACATTAGTAAAAAATACAGAAATATGGAACAATGGGTATCATTTAGTAGAAATGTGGGAATGTAATGGGATTAACTCAACAGTGTATAAGAATATTTAAAAAATTGAAACCATTAGTGGAAATTGTTGAACCATTAAATCTGAGAGATACAGGTATGCTTCAGTGTAATGGAAATTTCCGCAACACTGAATTTTCACATCAGTTTGATGGTGAAATCAGAAGTGTGCAAGAAGCCTTTGCATACTGTATCTATGGGTAGAACACAAAGAAACCCCTAGATGAAAAGTACAGAAACTGCACAAAATTACTGACAAAAATAATTGTGGAGAGAACCAGTTTGAAATGAACAAAATACCCTGACAGTTATGAGACTTTAGTTTAAAAACATAGGTACCTCATTATTTGCTACCTATTGGTAAGACTTGCTATAAGTTTATATTTTTAAGGCCACAATTACTTTCATAAATTTCGTACCAGTGCAACTTTATTTTGGTGGACAAAATTAGTTATTGTCCATAGTATAATTTTATATAACTGATGGCATTCATATAATATAATTCATATTGACTGAATAACTGTGTCCATTTTTATTCACATACTTTAAGTGTAGAACTGCTGTTTCCTGTATTCCCTAAGGCACTTGATACAGCTTCACATTTTCGAATGAAAAATATAGTGCAAGCTTTCTGAGGATTGGAGCAGATTCGAGGCTGGGTTCAGGATTTCAAATCTGATGTGGACAGATATAAAAGAAACTTAGGTTGTAAGGAGTACTCCACAGGCAGTGTAATAGGTCCGTCACTTTCATAATTTCCACAGCTCATTATATATACATTCCTGTTAACAACTTCAGGTATGATTAGACAGTGTATGTACTGCCACTGAAGTTTAATAATGCCAAGGTCATTGAAGAGACTTCCACAAATTCTTAAATAGCAGTTTTACTTAAACGTTCTTGCCAAACATGTCCACATGATGGTGTGTCATCAATCTGTTATGCACCTCGATGTCAAAAAACGTCTCATGTGGAGTCCCATCCAGTGTGGACCTCCACTGATATCAACTTATGATGCCAGGATGCTAATAATACAGCTTTCTGTAGCAAGGTAAGTTGTTTGTTGGGAACCAGTTATAAGACTGTTACGTTATTTCACAGGCTGTTCCTGGTATGGGTGTGTTTGTACCTTTCATCGGCTTACTTGTGTCATTGGTAAACAGATTTTAAAGAGGCCTCTATTCCCCCAATGCATCCTTTATGTAGGTCAATGTGTAATATCGTTCATAAGCTTTTAATATTAGCCGTAGAAGTATACTAGATGTTTCTGAGGTAATAACTGTCTACATTGCAGGGAGACCATGGTGCACCACTTGTTCTCAAAGATAGCTTCAAGCAGATTGGCATTGCCAGCTTTTATTATGACAAGTGTGAGGTACCTGTACCTGCTGGCTACACCCGGGTAACCTACTTCCTCAACTGGATCACAAGAACTGCTGGAATCGATATTGATTGAGAAGCTGGTACTACCTGTGACACACTTCCGTTACTACGTGATATTCTGTATGTATTTTAATTAAAATTAAAAATTAGCACAGAACACTTAATAATTGCCAAAAAGTAGGTTCTGAGAACATTGTCCACCTCAGAGCTAACGTAGCATATATACAACATTCAATTATTTCTTTTTATCTGAGGCAGTAGACTGAACTCGCTGTGCTAGATTGTAGCATATACTTCACACCATGTGCTTTCTGCAGATTGGTTGTTTTCGTCTCTTGATGTTCCCAGCAAGTGACAATGTGTGATTCAAGAAAACTGTTTATCTCTGTGTCAGCATGGTGTCAGGCAATAAAATTAATATAAGAATTATGTTTCTCTTTAGTAATTTATGGCTTGAATGAGTTTAGAGAGTGTTCTAATATTTTAATATACTTAAATCTAATGAATAATTATTATTTTGTTTCATGACAACAACATAGTGATAGATGTTTTCAATGTACTACTGGGTGTACGTTCGGTACCGACCTGTACTAAAAATACCAGTGGAACTGTTTTCATAGTTTTTAGGCACTGGACATAGATTTTTCTGAATATTTCAAGGATCTCAGTAATTTTCGAACAAAAATACTAATCAGTTTGAACAGGTCCTAAAATTTAGGTGAATTACATAATTTTTCTTAAATTTCTAGTTTTAGTATTATTTTGCAACAGAACACTGCATTTACCACCAGTATAAATTCTTCATTCACAAAATCTGAGTCAGGACTCGTATATACGGTATTTAGCTTATATCATTACAGTTCAGTCTGTCAGGGAAGGATGGACAATGAATACTGTACGATTAATGAGTGACAGTGACATTTACTGTATGTAACGTGGCACTGAGGGTTAAAGTTTTGTTTCACAGCTTCTCAGACCTCGCAGTACCTAACTTGTCCTCCAACACAACCGAAGACTGGAAGAAGAAGGATGGAACACTGCTCTCTGATAGTGCATGGTAACATGAATGTTATCATGTCATTACTAACACATCCAGGTGGAATCTGCTTCGAACATGTGTATATATTTTCGATGACACTGCAGTCAAAAACCAGGATCAAGTACTGAAGTATTTCTATATCTGCCATCGTATGGGATATCACATTTTTATATGAGTCTGACATAGGATTCCAAAGCAGTTGGTATGGGATAATACAAACTTTACTATCGTTTTTAAACAAGACAATATGAATTAAAAACACATTTATCAAGTACATGCACGAAATTCTGTAACATTTAATGAATTTATAAAGATATATGGAGTCTACTGGTATCACACAAAGTATAGGTATTTGATAACTGATAAAACAGGAAAATTTTAAGAAATATAATAAAGATGAAACTTTCAGCAGTCTCTCTACATATAGCAATGAAGGAGTTGAGTGTACCAGTATACATTACATGATGATTATATTCACATGTACGGTATTTATTCAGTCCGAGAGGAGAGGTATGAATACACAGAAAATGAGTCCACGGATGGATGCAAAGATTGACTCTATCACATCATAGTGAGAAAACTGAGAAAAAAAACATTAGCAGAAAATCAACTGAAATGGTTGACATGAAGTTTGTGACACTTAATCAGCACACTGATGCAAAGTTTAAAAAACGCAAGAACATTTGGAAGATAATTAATATGCAAAGTGCAAGGGCAATGTTAATTAAGTAAACATTACAAGATACAAAAAACACTAACTTGAAGAGACTAAGGCGACAAACACTCAACAGGAAGCAAATATCAGAACCCTACTGAAATTAATCGATGTATTAAATGTAAAGGTTAATGACAATGAACGAATTTTAGAAATATTAAGTAATAAGTCTACAGAGACCTTACAAGTTCCATATTGTATCGAAATCAGTTTAGTATGCAACAGCATCTTGACAAAACGTAAAGTTGTCGATGCACAGAAGGCTATTCGATGGAAATTACTATTGCTAAGAGTAGAACATTCAGAATGAGTTCAGTCCCTCAGAAAAAATTTTAATCCAACTGTATCTATCAAGCGACTCTCATACACACCTGCTAAGTCAAATGGGGGCAAAGCAGAAGAATAAGAAGGATGTGCTGTTGCTGATTTCTTTATTCATCACAGAGACACTGAAATAGACTCCATGTATTGGGTCAGTGGGAAAGAACCATATATGTAGGGTCCACAGCCTATAAGCTTACCTAAGCATGTCTTATTTGTTGAGACTTCAGTATTTGAAAGATCACTTGGTCTAATGGATCTAATATTCTTAAAAAACTACCAAGGCTGCCTAGCATGCACCCAAAGTTCAAAAATGTATGGTGAAATACTACATATGACAAACACACTTATGGAAAATAAACGAACAAAAAGCCCTCACAGTAGGAAATACGGAATAATTATTAAACATGTGTTATGCAGTAGCACCAGTAAATGTTTTGACATTCAGCATAGAAGGATGAACAGTCAGTCTCTGGACTACATATATTATGATGACTCAGTTCAAATAATAGGGCAGCTATCAGACACCGCTGGGAATACAGTTCATATGAATGAAATCACATCAGTCATTTCAGAGTTTAGGGAAAGGCAAATCATGGAACTACGCAGATCAGCACACAAAATATTCTCCCATAGGCATGTTATTATTCTTGGGTTGGATGACTTGTGGCAGGCTGATCTTGTAGATACAATGCAATATTTAAGAGTGAATAAAGGATTCAAATATATCTTAATGGTTACTGATATATTGTCCACATTTTCCTGGGCATTACATGTGAAACCATAAAGGAAGAAGGTTGTTGCACAGATGTTTGAACAACTGCTGCAGCCTGGAAACCTTCAAACTAACCATGGAGGTGAAATTTACAATAATCATTTCAAATTGGTGATGGAGCAGTATAGGGCACACCAATGCTCTATGTCCTCCCACATGAAATATAGTATCTTGGAATGATTGAATAGGACAATAAAAAACCAAATTTGGATGCATTTTAATTTTTGAGTGTCATACAAATGGCTAGACATCCTCCCCCAAAGAACTGAACAGTGTAACTGAAACATACCTCATACAGTCCAAAAGAAACCAATTGACAATCGTAATAATGAGACTCTAAATACTGTATACAGTCATATTAAAATGGCATATCCACAGAATCAGATATTTAATGTAGGTGATTTGGCGTGCATTTCAGAATAAAAGACTGCATTTGATAAATCATACGTACAGAATAGCAGAGAACAAACGCTGGAAAGTATATCTTAAAGGATAGCTAAGGTGAAGAAACTGCTGGACGTTTTTACACAGACGAATTGGAGTAAAGCTCTGAGTCAGATGTGTTTTTCATACAGTGTTTCATAATACATCAAGAGTTAGGTCTTTAGTTAAGTAGCTTGGTTTCCCATTATTAGACGATACTTGGCCGCATGCCTGTGATTTGCTGCAAACATCAAACTGTGCAGTAGCATAACATCTGTGGTAGGAAGTGCATCAGGGGTGGCGGTAGTATTATACATGAAATACCAATCGAACTACACAACTCAACATATTAATAAATGGGCATGGGACACAGTTTCAAAAACAGGTAACAAATGATGATAACAGAATTAATATGTTGAATGGTCGTGCAACAAGCATGTATTGCATATGCTACAAATCAGAGTTAGGCAGAATGTCACACAGCAGATCAAGCTAAGACAATACATGTGAGAAGAGACACATTTATCAAACAATGCAGTGAAGCATTTGCAACTTATAAAACAATGCACGAGTATAAATAGGGTTTGGAAGTAAATTTCCAACAAGTTACGTGCACTGCTCGTCATACCCTAAAGAATAAAAAGAAACACAAGGAGGTTTAAAAAACTGTTTCCGTTCAGTGGTGTCAGCAGCAAAAAGTGCATTGAAATGCAAAGCTGAAGGAAGAAGAAGAATTAAGTAATTAAAATGCCTAGGGTTCTGCCAGTACATAAGACCATATATGAAATTATTCCATATCTAATTCCAACATGCATATCTTCCAGCAATAGGCTCATTAGCCAGAGATGCAGCATCTAGCACCTGAGCATTGAAAACTGCTATAAGTGTCCAGGTACAGCTTTATAAGGTGAAAAACATTATAAGATGATGGGATCTATAGCTACTGGGAAACGACTGTATTTAAAAAAAACACATGAAAGTATTTTGGCTGTTCGTAATAGGAAGCTCCAAGCCATACTACCCAATACTGATGTATCAAAATTTCTGCAAAAATACTATATTCCAAGATTCTGTAGAGTATTTATATGGAATACATAGGTTAGGATTATGTGAAAAAGTAATGAATGCAGGACTGTGTATTTAGATATACCAGGGGACTGGGAACTCACCAGGTGGCATATATTAAAAGACCAATGAATAGTGGCTGATTTGTTTGGTGACCTACATCCGCCAGTAGAATTACGCCACTACTTTACCAGCAACCATGTGTTCTACATTTTTCGATGTTACCAAAACTGTGATACATACTTGTATGCTCATCTGTGCCTCTCATTCTCCTGAAATTTGTGAAGCAGAAGAATATAAAATGATCAGCATTAGCCATCCATTCATGAGCTGAGAGTTGTATGTGAGAGTATATGCTGAGAGTTGTATGCTGAGAGCAGTCCTCGGTATTAAGTGCAAATTACTTTCCACCAAATGATTTTAGCAGAATGCACTTAGGTATCACACTGTTGGGTTATAGGCATTTAGCAGTACAGGGTGTTTATAAATGAATATAAGGGTTAAACGCTTTATAATATTTATTATATTAAACTTACAGTTATAAATGATATATCAAATGAAAGAGCAACTCAAACAGTTTTACCAAGAACCTTATAAATGTTCAATGTGAGCACCATTTGTCACACAGCACACATGAAGTCTATAGCCGAGTTCTTCCCAAATGTTGATAAGTGTGTCTTCAGTGATTGTAGCAACAGCTGCTTCAATCTGGTTTCTTAATTCAGGGAGGTCTGCTGGTAGCGGAGGCATGTACACACAATCCTTGATGAAGCCCCAAAGGAAAAAATCGCATGGCGTTAGCTTGGGTGAACGTGGAGGCCATGCAAAGCAAGCCCTGTCATTGGGCCCCTTGCGGCCTATCCAGCGCTTGGGTACAGTGAAGTTCAACCAATCTAGCGAATTGCGGCGGAAACATTGCGCGCTTCGCATGCACACTGGTGCCAAACACAACTGTTTGAGCTGATCTTCCATTTGACATATCATTTATAACTGTAAGTTTAATGTAATAAATATTACAAAGTGTTAAAACATCGATATTCATTTATAAACACCCTGTATTCCCAATATCACCAATACAAACAATAAGCTACATCTAAACCCTGCTAATGTTAAGGAAATAGAACCTGGCAAATATGATATTGATATTTAAATGAGGGTTTTAAATAGTCTGGGAAAAGAACTGTGATACATGTAAACATTAATAAGCTTAACTCAGGGTAGCAGAAAAGATAACAGACTTCATCCATGATGGCACAATAGAAGCACTACTAGATTTCTCAAGGATTCAGATTTAGGATCATTCTGGTAATTTTACTGTGTCAGATAAAGATAGTAATTGTTTCCGATATTTCAACGGGAAATTTCGGAAAAGTGATGGTAATGCTACAGTTGCATCGAATGTTAACGTAATGGTTTAATATTTGTGTTTCAGAAAATAGGATATGAGGAGTACAGGGTCAAGACTGACCTCACACATACTGTGATTGTAACATTAATTCTTTAAATCCTTATATTTGAATGGTTTAGAAAACGCAGGGTGTTTCGAAGATGAACTGATGGCTAGAGCAGCAAAATAGTAGGTAAATGCACACATACCTCTCAAACTGTTGATGGGTTGTAACTCTTCAGGCTTTCCCAGCGATCTAATGACATCTTGGGTTGTCGGGTGTTCTGCCGGATATCAGCGTCGTACTTGCACGATATTTCGGTCACGATGGGTTACTTCAAGGACATGAAAAATCTACTTACGAATTAGAAGCAGGAACTTGTTTTGGTGAGAAATGCAATTTATTGTAACTCATACATTCAATGTGGATGTGGTGATGTGAATGACATTATCGTTGATGAAATAATATGGAAGATGTCCCATATCACTGTAACATATGAGGAACATCTGAATCTTTTAAAAGTTTTTCATCTGCTGTTAACTTTCTGTTGATGAGAGCACTTTGACTATCCTATTTTACCGACGGCATCCAAGCACACAAAGGATATTAAAACGTCCATTCATTATATTTTTCAAACCAGTATGAATGGCAACATGGGAAGCGATTCTAGCGGGTTTGACTTCAGCAATTTAACTAACACCAAAGGCAACCTGAATTCTGTTTATTATCCATTATTACAATTTAAGAGTGGAGTGGAACCTACAATCTAAGATTGGATATGTATGCAAGATTTATGCCTTCCTACTATGAGGTCAGTAAAGAAGAAGTATTTTTGCTCACGTCCTGCTGACTTAAGGAGCTTGCGCCACTTATCGTTATACATTTTCAAAAGCGAACGATACAGTTAAATTTCTCCTCCAGCAGGCTCTGCAGCATATGTTCTACTTTGGCATGACTGAGGAATTAAAAATTCACCACTCACAGGAATTGGGCAACGAGCTGTAGAGATGAACAGGTGTTGTGTCACATCCAAAGCATTTCACGATGGCAGCTCAAAGCGTGAACATCACTGTAAATGCTCAGGAATTTTTCAATGAATGCAGACAGTTTGTAGTTAAGGATATTGCCTTCATTGCTTTTACAAAAATTGGAATGAGTATAGAAATGCACAAAATAGTGTTGTGTCTGTTTTAGAAAATCTGGGATTGCTTTTAAGTTGGGTGATAAATAAATAAATTCAAAACAAACTCACTGTGTTATTAATGAGTTCAACAAGATTTTTCTTTGTTTTCAGCTACCATTGGCTGATACGGTTAATGTTAAGAGGATATATTTTGATGCAGCAAACAACTTCATCCAGGTACAATGTCTATGGTCTCCTTCATGCACAGGTGATACAAACTTAGACATCGCTTCCATACATCTTTTGAAACAGCAGCGATCGTGTGCTACATGTTCATAGAACCTATAAGTACATACCAGTATGTAGAACCCCAAGTGATCAGTCTATGAACCCTGTTATACCCATCTCTAAACCACACCTTCTAAATACCACTTAATTTCTTTTTAAGCAAGTGTCTCACACCCTTTATATGCTACATCACAGTGAAATAATTGTGATTTGGGCTTTCGTAAATAATAACAAGAATTTAGGGGAAGAAATTTGGTCATCATTTATTCAGTTAATTTTATAGAGTATTTTCTTTGGTTGCTTAATTAATGATCAAACAGAGATACATATATTCAATTACTTCGCTTCAGCAGTAATAATGAATTCTTTTGAAAGATAATACTTTTTATGTACAAAGATACTTTTCCTATAGTATGTTATCTATGAAACCAGTCATTGAGTAACAGAAAAAATTACAATTTTGCAATCGCATGTCATTTGATTGAATGGAGAAATTTGCTGTATCGTACGATATACTTCTTCAGAATGGATTGACTTAACATGGCAATTAGATTAAAATAAAAGCTACAGACTGTAGCAGCTGGCAGTAGCTGAAAGACTAATTTAGAAATGTATAGACGCATTTCATTACAGCAAATACATGGTGTGCAATAAACTCAGACACACTAGTGTAGAAAGTATACATTTCATTACAGAACACATCGTAAGCAATAAACTCTCTCTCTGTAAAACACACACACACACACATACACACACACACATACATATACACACACAGACACTATTTACAAATAAATCCATTAAAGTGCATGAATAGTATGACTACAGGAGAGTTTCTGTCCCATCCCAACAAATGACTTGCTTATCATTATGAGGCACCAGATTGAGTTTCAGCTGTGATACAGCTGGGTGTGACAGGAGCAAGGAGTCACTCAAAGTCAGCATACACAATGAAGGGAAACTCCTCTTGGTGGTGAGTGTTCTTAAATTTTGAGCATTTATTTTCAATGTGGACATATCGACATGTCCCAGTTTCTTCGAAGAGCAACCTGTAATGTAATGTTGATTTTCCCCCTCTGAGAATAAAAGCAAATTTACCTCCATCATATGACGACTCCCAAAATTGTATGAATGAAGGGCTCCAACAATCTAGTTTGTTACTTTGAAATTATCGTCTGGTCATAAACATGAACTGTTACATTGGTTTTCTGCCTCTCAACTTACTGTATTTTCTAAAGTTTAATGGAGAAATCAGTGCCATCAAAGTTACAAGACACATAAACATTATTATATATATGGTCTTTATCCAGATGACTCTATAACTTCTGTCACTAGCCAGTATTGACCATGCAGAACAAATATCATCAATATTTTCAACATTAGTAATGGCCTTCTTGTTAGTGATATCTTGTGGAAGCCACATATAGGTGTACCCTCCACGTGAGATTGGACATCAGCATGGAATATTCGACTTAGTTCTTTACTGGACCCTCTTTCCTGCATCTTTGAAAAGTTGTTATGTTTTGTGTGCCAGTTCACAATACAAAAGTGCGCTTCACTTAACTGTGGGATATTACGGATTTTCAACCATTTTGCAAAACTTGCTATCTTGAATGCATAGACAAGAGCTCAGAATATGTATCGTGTCTTTGTACCCAGCAGTACAATTAGCTATATGGGCAAATGATATCTAGTCTTCAAATGCAATTGCCACCACCAAGTAATTTAAAGGTGGCACACTACTGACCTAGTGTGTGAATACATTATTAGTACGATGTGACAGAGGTCTGCTGCTAGCCTGAGTATCATCATAACTATCAGCAGTGGAGATTGAAGTCTGTTGCAAGAGGAATGGACCAGGACGCTGGTGGGTAAGGCCCCAATGCTGGTATGGTGGCAGATGCCATGGTGAGCATGCAGTGGACTTGACAGACTGTGAGGAACAAGCCAGAGCAGACTGTGTTTTGACGGATTTGCAGGTGTTAACTGTGATGTCAGACCACATTGTGGTGTTTGCATCCTAAGTCCACCTATGGATGGATCAGATGTTGCTGTAGAAACAAATAACTGGATACATTAGTATTTGATATTTATAATAGTATATATTTATATTACATGCGTAAATACTGAATTGTTTTGTACTTACCAAAATCCATGTTTGTATAACACCTATCTAATATCGTTATCTTGAGATCATCAGGCACATCCTCTATCCAGATATGCATGTCAGAGTCACAAGTCAGCTTCGAGTTTGGTATATCATCATCATAATCATCGTTACTGAAGTCACAAGCAGGTGCAAATACAAGCAAAACGTACAAATGTATAAACATATTATTCCAACATATTATTCCCCATCATCCTGGGGACCAGCTTCATCTTTAAAAATTTTGGAGCAGTTTGTTTATGTGTTAATGCCAGCACACCAGCCCAATCTCCTGATCCTGGAGTGAGTATATGCTGTTTAAGATGCTTCTCAGTATCGTTGCCGATGAGGGAAGACGTCTATGTACACACGTCTTCACCTGCAAAATAAGAGAAACTGTTTGTAACTGCCAGCCATCTCACTCAATACATCAAAACTAGCACCATATTTTTATGCAATGTACATTGATTATATGTTGTTCAACTTTAAGTTATTGTTCAAGCTCATCCAGTATCTGAGGGATGAATTGTACACCATTAACAAGATACTGAATTCCATATAAGACACACACACAAGAGCTGAATAAGAAGGGAAAAAATCAGTACTTGCATGGAAGCTCAAATGTTTGTGGTTGATCATCATCAATTGTAGCATTGGATATGTCACCAGGCTGACACTGGGGCTTGCCCTATGAACTATTGTAGGGTGACAATGACTACAATCTCTTGATTCTATGTGTTTCAGGTTAACAACCTGGAAGTGGAATGATTTTCAGCTAACAGGGTTGTATAGTCAGTATTGTTAACTGGTGGGGGCAACTGTGCCTATTTCAAATAAAGCTCACCTGCACACCAAGTTTATTACAGGAGATTAAGTGCTGTGAAATGTCAAGAAAATTATGTTAGAGCGAGAATAAAAGTTTCTCTCATTGTGTTGTTCTCTGAAACATCATAAGGACTGGTATATCACAGTGGGGATATCACTGGAAACACATCTGAGCATTAGAAGGTACTCGAATATGTAGGGTGGGGAATATACGGACAAGGGAACTGTTTGGATGGCTTCCTGTTTAGTCTGTTCCAGATCTGACAGGTCCTAACATCCTTGGACAGGAAACTGCAGGTGCTGTACCTTTGAGAGGCGGTAAATATTGTGTGATGTTAAAAAATTAGTAGCATTGAAGCACGTTTTGGGAACGGATGGCAGGTGTGTAAATTAGAAGGGACCGATTGCTGGCAGAGAGGAGCAGCAGCCATCCACACTCCATCACCTCGGACAGGGGTCTCTGGGGCCCTATAATGCTGTCACAGTGATAGAATTTGTAGTCTGTTCCCATCAGCACATCATTAGCACTAGATCGATAAATTTCTGTGCATTCAACGTATATATTTTCGCGAGAGAGGGAGGGGGGGGGGGTTCTCGAGGTGGGCGCGCTCTAAATGCCACAAGGAATTCATCAGCAAGCTGCTAGCTCCTATAACACTTCTGCACCAGCCGGTCTGCCCTTGTAATTAACGAACTAACTGTGTTAGAGCAATGGTGTGTGTGTGATGCAGAGATGCTGCCCACTGCAAAGGCTTGGGGCGGTGGCACTGCACAGGACGTGCTGTGAAGCGCCACTGGGGCGACAGCTGTGCACAAAGAGGTGTGTGGGGCTGTGCATCCCGACAGCTGCTGGCAGGTTGCATTCAGCTGCGCGGAAGTTGCGCTCTGCCAGGTGAATATCGTTGTGCCTAATTCAGCACTATAGTACGCGAACACACAGTCCTCGCCCACCACAACTCCCAACTCGTGTTCAGCATTTATGTTGCGTCTAAATAAAGTATTTGGTCCATTCTTCCATACAAATCCTGTTATAATGTGGAAAGAAGCCTGTGTTACGGCTTATAGTGTTGTGATCTGTCTTCTGTGATAGACACATGCTTGGGGTATGAACACATGTGAGCATGTGTGTGTCAGTTGGCTCATCGAGAATCAGATCCATTTTCAAATCATCACAACAAAATCCACATTGGCATTCCCGAAGATGCCATTTTCTACTTTGTTATGAGGATCTGAAAACGGGTCTCGGCCTGAAACTAGTCATTTAGTGAATAAGAAGCAAAAATTTGCAACTTGGACAGATTTTCCGTTCTACAGATATTAAGCTGATTAGAACAAATTATTTTTCTATCTGATGAGAACATACTTAGAGGAAATGTAGCCTATGCCATACTGTTACAGGATTTTTACGACAAGTAACGATATTATAGCGATGTGGAAACGCATGTATCCCTCAATTTCTTCTTTCTTCGAAAATAACTTGTATAAAAGGGAAAAATCTACATTTTGCGTGAGAAATTCGACGTGTATGGCCAATAATATCGCCATCTTGGATTGGGTAAAGCGGATTTTTTAAACTGGGTGGTGGGTGGGCGGGTAGTCTATGTCAAGCTGGAATTGGTTAGAACTAATCTACACATCCAAGCCACACCTCTTTGTTTCATAGCGCACCTCAGCTGGCGGCAGGGGTCGTCAAGAGGTACTGGCGACCAGAACTAACAGATTAGTTCAGCTTGTGATGGACGGTTAGGTACAAAGAATGCAGCTACTTGTCTGCCCTTGCCTGTGGAAGCAGCGGCTAGCAAAGTGACCAGTGTTCTGCGTGAGTGGCAATGGAAGTGGACGTTCTTGTTGCTGGAGGAGATTCAAAATGTCAGGTGTTTGTACTGGACGATTATTCCACCCATGTTAATTGATCGGTTGACAGTTTGGTGACAGACACTCCCGAACCTCTGAGTGTTTGGTACGGCTGTTGTGTGGATGGCGGAGGATGGGCATGCGATGTCCCTGCCAGTGGTGGATGGTGCAACCGCTGCTCCTCACAGTCAGCGGATGGCGCGCTCTTCGCAATCGTGAGTTTATATGATCGACTGGATTTTTGTCACCTGATATGTTTAGTGGAAGCGTTGTGGCGGAGGAAGGTGTTTGTGCTTTTGTGCTCTCAAACATCGTTGCATACAAGATCTCAGATATATTTATTACTGCTATGATCTATTTGTGGTGGTAATATCATTACTTGATTTACATAATGTTTGCGTGTGATACACAGACATTGAAAATACACTCCTGGAAATTGAAATAAGAACACCGTGAATTCATTGTCCCAGGAAGGGGAAACTTTATTGGCACATTCCTGGGGTCAGATACATCACATGATCACACTGACAGAACCACAGGCACATAGACACAGGCAACAGAGCATGCACAATGTCGGCACTAGTACAGTGTATATCCACCTTTCGCAGCAATGCAGGCTGCTATTCTCCCATGGAGACGATCGTAGAGATGCTGGATGTAGTCCTGTGGAACGGCTTGCCATGCCATTTCCACCTGGCGCCTCAGTTGGACCAGCGTTCGTGCTGGACGTGCAGACCGCGTGAGACGACGCTTCATCCAGTCCCAAACATGCTCAATGGGGGACAGATCCGGAGATCTTGCTGGCCAGGGTAGGTGACTTACACCTTCTAGAGCGCGTTGGGTGGCACGGGATACATGCGGACGTGCATTGTCCTGTTGGAACAGCAAGTTCCCTTGCCGGTCTAGGAATGGTAGAACGATGGGTTCGATGACGGTTTGGATGTACCGTGCACTATTCAGTGTCCCCTCGACGATCACCAGTGGTGTACGGCCAGTGTAGGAGATCGCTCCCCACACCGTGATGCCGGGTGTTGGCCCTGTGTGCCTCGGTCGTATGCAGTCCTGATTGTGACGCTCACCTGCACGGCGCCAAACACGCATACGACCATCATTGGCACCAAGGCAGAAGCGACTCTCATCGCTGAAGACGACACGCCTCCATTCGTCCCTCCATTCACACCTGTCGCGACACCACTGGAGGCGGGCTGCACGATGTTGGGGCGTGAGCGGAAGACGGCCTAACGGTGTGCGGGACCGTAGCCCAGCTTCATGGAGACGGTTGCGAATGGTCCTCGCCGATACCCCAGGAGCAACAGTGTCCCTAATTTGCTGGGAAGTGGCGGTGCGGTCCCCTACGGCACTGCGTAGGATCCTACGGTCTTGGCGTGCATCCGTGCGTCGCTGCGGTCCGGTCCCAGGTCGACGGGCACGTGCACCTTCCGCCGACCACTGGCGACAACATCGATGTACTGTGGAGACCTCACGCCGCACGTGTTGAGCAATTCGGCGGTACGTCCACCCGGCCTCCCGCATGCCCACTATACGCCCTCGCTCAAAGTCCATCAACTGCACATACGGTTCACGTCCACGCTGTCGCGGCATGCTACCAGTGTTAAAGACTGCGATGGAGCTCCGTATGCCACGGCAAACTGGCTGACACTGACGGCGGCGGTGCACAAATGCTGCGCAGCTAGCGCCATTCGACGGCTAACACCGCGGTTCCTGGTGTGTCCGCTGTGCCGTGCGTGTGATCATTGCTTGTACAGCCCTCTCGCAGTGTCCGGAGCAAGTATGGTGGGTCTGACACACCGGTGTCAATGTGTTCTTTTTGCCATTTCCAGGAGTGTATGTTTTATTCTGTAGAAGGATGATGGTAAGGTGGAGGTGAGTATTTTAAGTGATATATTTGAGTGCTGTAAATTGTTAAGCGATTAATTTGGCAGGGTAGTGAAAATGGATTATTTCATGCAATTTCTGATGTCGAATTTGCGTCAGCTCTCACTTTGTCTCCACCATTAGCCAATAGGAACACAGTAGTCTGAGGAGAGATGCAAACCTCTGTCTGCGAGTTTAGAGACATTGGTTCACACAGACAAACAGGGAGTGGCCTCTTGTGAGAGACAGAGATGGGAAGTGAGTCCGGAATTTCTTGATAAACAGATTGCCGCCACCAGATGCTTTGCTTGGGAGCTGCGAGATCAGACGATGCTGGTATACAGTCTGTGCTCAGTGGTATTCAATAACGTTATCTGTAAATATTACTTTGGGAGGTTTTGACTTCTGTAAGGCGCCCTGGCGATAGACACACACACAGGAGATCCCAGATTATACGACACTTCCTTCCAGCCATGGTCTGTAGACCACTTTTGCAGGGTTTAACTGTCAGCACAATGTAACTGCTGTATGTTTCTCGATCTGTACAAAATAGTTCGCTGCTGAAATTCTAGTAATTTTTGCATCTGCAGTATGTGGCTGACTGCTCCCACACCAGCAGCAGCAATTTAGCGGTAGATTCAGTAAGAAATAATCAGAATGCTCCATCCACAGGAAGTTTCATGACGTCAGAGAGTCATAAGGCATCCTTTGTGGGGAGCATAGGAGTCTCTACAGACTGGTTCAAACAAGAAGGGGGCGGAGCAATGTGTCTACAGAAAGTTCTGTGATGTGAGAGAGTCATGTGATTTCCTCATCGTTCAAGTGTTCAGAAACAAGTCCAAGCAGGCCAGGCTCCTTTTGTTTAGACAGGTGGGATGCTTCATGGAGCAAGGGGCGGCTGGCTGTACAGCAGCTTACATGACAGCTGCCATGGGGTCCCAAGCGGGCACATTGAGTTCTCTTGGACATCGGACCATGGTGCAGCCTGGTGGATAGCGGGCAGTACGTGCTTCCTGCTCGGAAGATTTTTAATAACGTAATTCCGTGTGAAGAGTGTTTCATGACAATATTCCATGAATGATCGCAATTCGATCAATTTAATTACTTCTTTTCAATCTATTTTGCAAGACATGTATCTTCCCAAACAGCGGAGAATGATGAGCAAGACACATCCAACTCATGCAAATTGAATTTTTTATAGATAAAATTATACCCTCTCCTATGCAGTTGAATTTCCTGTCATGAGATCCTTCCTCTCCGCCGGCCGGGGTGGCCAAGCGATTCTAGGCGCTACAGTCTGGAACCGCGCGACCGCTACGGTCGCAGGTTCGAATCCTGCCTCGGGCATGGATGTGTGTGATGTCCTTTGGTTAGTTAGGTTTAAGTAGTTCTGAGTTCTAGCGGACTGATGACATACGAAGGTAAGTCCCATAGTGCTCAGAGCCATTTGAACCTTCCTCTCCAGCACAGAGCCAACAATTTCCAGGTGGGAAGGGAGGGGGAAGTGGGGGAGTAGAGGACTGGGTGGATTTTCCAGGGGAGGATTGGTTAGTTAATTGGTCAATTTAATTAATTGATCAATCAGATTGATAGAATGGAAGGTGGCTATTCGAAAAACTCAGGCCAGAAAGTGTGCTTGTATCAGCAAGGTGGAGAGGTGAGGGGGGAGGGGCTGTAGGTTTTCAGAGAGGTTCAGAGGCGGAGGGGGGTAGGGTGTAGGGACATTTCTCAGGTCAGATTGTCCCCAAAGGGTCATAATCCACTTAGCAGAACAATAGGTTAAAGATCTGTCAATCGAAAGAAAACAATCGGTTTCCCCGTGAATGTATACTTGTCCCTGATGTAGGCAACCCACAAATTTTCCTGATGCCTGCTTTGCCCTACTACCGAGGAAGGCAGGCTCCAATCACTGTACATGCTCCATCCTGATCAACAGACTCTCACAGGTAGTGTTCCAGTATCAGCGGAACTAACGCGAGTTCTTGGGAAGCAATATGCACAATTTTTGCCTGCAAATGAGTTTGTGGCACTTAATTTCAGGGTTCATTATGCCTTGCAATAAGTTAGTACAAACATCAAACATAGCAGTCGCCAAGTGTGCCTTCACCTGAATGTTACACCAGTTGTGGCAATGAGTGAACCATGTGTTTTGTACCATTATAGAATAAGTACTTAAATTTTTTGATAGATGGTACAGACAGTGTTCACTTTTTTTATAAAGTGCTGTTTTACGTTTGAAATAAAGATCATATTTTCGCGTGTAAACAGATATCAGCATTTACTCCATGAGGAACCTCCTGCAAAGACAGTACTACTTCTGAGACTCATAGTGGTGCAGCAAGGCTTTCGAGCAAACCGAGTACCGATCATATTGTTGTGTGTGTTGATGAAACAAGTATATCCTATGTGGTGCGTTTCTTAGGTTCACTCCGCTATTATGAAAATATGATGTTTAAATTATACGCAGCATGAAGTATCTTTTGAAAACGCATCTTTTCAGTATGGTTTCTTGTGCCAAAGTGTCTGAAATAGTGACATCGGTGACTAGGTATGCATTAGACCTTATCTTGGAGTTACTGCTGATATTACTTAGTCGCTGATTATGTAAAAGAAAGTAGTTACCCACACTTGCAGAACAACGCCTTGACTCAACTGATAACCCGAGAAGACTTCATCAGCAAAGTCGATACTACCTGTAAACTTCTTAGAGAGGTTTTACGCCATACGTCTGACAGACAAATGTTACTGCCTTCCTTAGTATGCCACGAATGAGCCACATCCGTCCATAGATAAAATTACACCGGAAATTTCACAGAGTACAGAAAATATAGAGAAAGTCAACAAATCTAATTATATTCTTCTAATATAGGACTATGCGGCTTATCTTTCGTTCCCCTCTCTTATATCATTACTGAAAAACTTCTAAAAACGTCTACCGTGAAAACCTGATCTTTGTACCACGATTAACATAAACTCATTTAGGTCTAAGATCACAAGCAGTAAAGGTCGTATTACCCAGTCAATATAGTCAGTTACAATTATCTAGTCCACAACATGATGCATCATCTTCTTCCCTCCTTAAACCTTAAATGACACTAAAAAATGTCTAAAGAGTGAGATGCTGAAAATCCAGTTTTTGAAACATTAACTCAAGTACGGCTAAGATCGAAATGCTAATATCACTACACATTTTGGTTAATTGTACATGAAATTTTTACTTGGGAATAATACTGTGGTACTTAATATGAAGGTCCACAATCGTGTTCAGTTGTAGCTTAAACTGTAAGCCGCCCGGTAGTGCAAGTGAGACATGTGTATGTTGTACTGTTATAAAACTAGTCTTTACGTGTTTCCATTAATAATACAATTTTTCTTTTTTTAAAGAGTATTTTACTTGGTACAAATACTGGGCTATACTGATTGCCTGGTCGGCTACCGAGTACGAGATGTCTTGCTCTGGGGCAAATACCGACAGGCATTTTCGTTTTAATGGCCCATAAAACACGCTTGTATGAACGGGAGAGCAAAATGTTTGGTTGTTGTCACCGAAGGTATTTGACCGACTTATCTATTAGAAACTGCTTGACTTAAGAGGGAGCTGAAACTTGTGACTGGAGAATAAAATACTGGGCTACGATTGGGAGATGTAAATACATTAAAGTGGTAATTGTCACCGAATACCAATATGCACATATACAGAAGGCGGTAGTATCGCATACACAAGCTATAAAAGAATAGTGCATTAGCGGAGCTCTCATTTCTCGTAGGTCATTCACGTGAGCAGGTACCCTGTGTGAGTGTGGCCGCAAGACGGGAATTAGCAGACTCTGAACGTGCTACACGCATGGAACATTCCATTTCATAAATCGTTAGGGAATTCAATATTCTGCTATACAAAGTGTCAACAGTGTGCCGAGAACACCAAATTTCAGGCATTACCTCAGCACGGAGAACGCAGTGGCCGATGTCCTTCACATAACGACCGAGACGAGCGGTGTTTGCGTAGAGTTGTCAGTGTTGACAGACAAGCAACACTGGGTGAAACGACCGAATAAATCAGTGTGGGACATACGACGAACGTATCCGTCAGCACAGTACGGCGAAATCTGGCGTTAATGGCCTATGGCAGCAGACGACCGTTGGTAGTGCTTCTGTTAACAGCACGACGTCGCCCGCAGCGCCTCTCTTGGACTCGTGGTTGCATCGGTTGGATTGTAATCGAGTATAAAACCGTGACTTGGCTGGGTGATTCGATTTCAGTCGGTAACAACTGATGGTAGGGTTTGAGTGTGGTGCAGACCCCACGAAGCTATGGACACAAGTTGTCAACAAGGTACTGTGCAGGCTGGTGGTGGCTCAGTAATGGTGTGGGCAGTGTTTACGTGGAATAAACTGGGACATCTGGTCCAGTTGAACAAATCATTGACTGGAGATGGTTATGTTAGGCTACTTGAAGACCATTTGCAACCAGTCATACGTTTCATGTTCCCAAACAACGAGGGAATTATTATGGATGTGAATGCACCATGTCATTGTTCGTAATTGGTTTGAAGAGCATTCTGGACAGTTCGAGTGTATGATTTGGCCACCCAGATCACACAACATGAATCCCAACGAATATTTCTGGGACGCAATAGAGAGGACTGTCCGTGCAAAAAAAAACCTGCGCCAGCAACACTTTAGCAAATGTGAACGGCTATAGAGGCAGTATTTCTGCAGGGGACTCCCAACGACTTGTTGAGTCCATGACACGTCAGGTTGAGAAAAAGGAGGTCCGACGTGATGACGACTTTTGTCACCTCAGTGTACATGTGTGTCGGTTTACATGCTGTCTGATTGGCCTAGGAAATAGTCTTGGCTGAGGGGAGGGGTGAAGAGGAAGGGAAAGAGAGACGCAGTTGATGACGTCATCTGGCGCTGGCGCCGCTGTCGTCGCCAAAGCCCAGCTTTCGCCATCACTGACCATCGAGCAATGGCCAGTGCGTATATTTGATCCAAACAATATATTGTTTTCCTCCTGAAAAGAAAGCAAATGTAGACGATTTAGGTCAGAAGCTTCTTACGGAATCAGATTATAGACATTAAAAGTAGTAAATGAGTTTTCCTATTTGGGCAGGAGAGTAGAGATGATATTAAATGTAGAGTGGCAATAATAGTAAGTACTTATTTGAAAAAGGGAGAAATGTGTTAACACTAAATGTAAATTAAAATGATAGAAAGTCGTTTCTGACAGTATTTACCTCTACTGTATAGAAACCAATCGTGGATGTTACATTGTTCAGATAAGGAAAGAGATACTTTTGACATGTGTTGTTGTAGAAGAATCTAATGAGGAGATGGGTTGGCCGAATAGTTAATGCGGCGGTTCCGAGTGGAGCTGAGGAAAAAAATAAATTTATAGTCAAGCTGAACAGGAAATTCAAAGATCGAATGCAGTAAGCTCATACAAACGGATCTAGGTTGCTGTAGTTATTTGAAGATGAATAGGCTGGCCCAGAGCGTGGAGAGCTGCGTCAAACTAGTCCATAACGATAAGAACCAGGTAGGATGGTGTATACTGTTGAGTCTGTATACTGGAGAAACAAGAAAGGAAACAGAAGAAGGATTCCAAGTGTTTAACTACTGGTGTTAAAACTATTAAAATATAAAAAAATAATAGTACAGTTGCTGAAAACTACAGTCATTAATAAAATATTAAATCTACTAGTATTAAAAACAGAACGTAACCAGACATTTCTGAATATGTAGGGCTGGAGTTCAAGAATTTATACGTAATGTTGACTGTAGGAAAACTGGAAGAGAGTAGAGGTGCGGTGTTACTGAGTGTGAAAGTAGTTCCACACTCAGAGTACGGATGTTGGGCGATAGAAGCAGAAATACAGCATCTCTGTTCTAGGGAAGGTAATTGTGGAGGTGAGCTGCCATTGCCATCCACTGACATGTCATGCAGTGTCAAGTGATTGTATATGTCGTGCAGATGTCTGTGACCAGAGCGTGTACTGTACAGTCTGAGAGTTACTTTCTTACGGACGTAGAGAAGGCAGAGGGTCAATTCCAGTGCCAGCACATAGCTTCCACCTCTCGAATAGCACCATATCTGAGCATGGTTTAGATCAGATGTGGTTCTAGTTCCCAGTACCGGTCAAAATGGTGTATACAGTTTCCATTAACATATTTATTTTTTTAATTTGAATGTATGTATTTTGTTCAGTGCAGTACTCATTGTAGATGCGCAGGTAAGTATTATACCCATGATGCTGGTCCATCGTAAATAATTGTGTTTTCCATTGCGCTAGTTTCTCATATCGAGTGATCTCCATTTCATGTGAGGAGCATCATATGAGTGGGACGCAAATTTAGACTGCTCCTATTACACTTTTGGTAAAGAGTTGACTCAGACACGGGTAATTCATCAAATCTTGGCATTTCATTGGGATATTTAGCAAAAACAAGGCCATATTTTGTTTCTAGTTTTCTTAACTCTGTTTCACATTATGTTCTCACATTATTACTGATATACTGTATACATGTATAAGACTAGATTGTGTAAACTTCAAATCATTGGTGTTCCTTATTCCACATGGTATCTAAGTATTCTAAATATCACAGCTGGGCAAACATAATTATAAATATCCTTCCCAAATAACGGTACATAAAATTAATGCAGTCTTACCGAAGTTCAGGAGGACGAAAAACCACAACTGGACACTGAAAATAATGTAAGGTAGTAATACTTTTGTCGTGCTGTTGCATATTATTTGTTGCACACCACTGACATCATTGGCTATGTGGGGTGGGTCCGGTATTCATGGGATTGAAATTCCATTTTTGCGTACTTATTAGGTGTTACTTTTTTTTCCAAAAGACATTTTTTAATGTAGGCAAACAAGAACATATTTTTTCTTCCAAAAATAATCATTTGGTTGATAGACGTTCATGTGTATTCATAATGACGTACATATTGAGAACGCAACACTGAAACTCATGTTTATGTGACAAAAGCTAAGCTGTCCTTTAAGATCCGAAAATTATTGACATGGGATGGACAGATGAAGTGCAGGTTATGTGTCTAAATGTTAACTAACAGGTAACTGACGTATAGGCGCATTTTGGGTGCTTATATAATCTGTGGTTTCCAGTACATAGTTTCTAGACATCTATACTTTTCTAATCACAGTATTTTTCTAATTGAAACACTTATTTTTACAAAATTACATACTTTTCTAACCTTCAATTTATTGCAAAAAAATGGTAGTGTTTATACTTTAAATTAACATCAAATTTCGCTATGGAAACTCGAGACCTGATAATTTTGTTTACATTAATATTTTTTATTATGTTTATTAGAACGAAATGGTTTCAACAAAACTTGTTTTGTACTAAGACACAGGAATATGTACTTAAGATAGGACGATAAAATTTATTTCAAAATTGATCCCCTCCCACTTGTTGCCAAGGTAGTTTCAAGTATCCTGGAATAGTTAGTTGATTTGGTACGCTCCTGCACATCTTCCACACAGGCCAGATCTCGCCCCAGGCGATTTCCATATTTTTGGAGGCAACGCTACTCCTGCATTAAATACCTCCACCAGTAAATATTCCCTCGAACTCAAGCTTCCATGAAATCAGTCCGTAGAGAGTACACACGATACGAAGATTACGTAATTCAAACATGGTTCAAATGGCTCTGAGCGCTATGGGACTTAACTTCTGAGGTCATCAGTCCCCTAGAACTTAGAACTACTTAAACCTAACTAACCTAAGGACATCACACACATCCATGCCCGAGGCAGGATTCGAACCTGCGACCGTAGCGGTCGCGCGGATCCAGACTGCAGCGCCTAGAACCGCTCGGCCACTGCGGCCGGCTTACGTAATTCTGATGCTAAATCGAAGTTTCTTTTACAGCACTGCGGAACCTCGCAGTTACGAACACACACAGATAAGGAAAAACGAAGGTAATATTCTGCTTTACAAATACTGTAAAGGACCTCCTAAACTTTATAACTGAGGGATTTAGCACCCTTTTCCCCACGTATAACAAAAACATCGCATAAAAAAGAAATGCTTCTCCATGTATTTTGGTGCCCCATCTAGACTCTTAAGGAACTGGTCTGTCCATCGGAATGGCGCCATCACAGGTGTTGCGTCATTACTTGGACGGAGTCGATTTCCCTTGAAAGCATTTAACGACTTGCAACAAAATATCCACTCTTCCCGTGTTCGCGTCACGAGTGCTGTATCGTTCTGTTAATTAATACTGAGCCCCTCATGTCAAATGGCTCTGAGCACTATGGTACTTAACATGTGAGCCCCTCACGACAACCACATGTCGGACCCTGTCACTCTTGACACTCTTGCTAGTGTTATTTACCTGACGAGCTGCCGGTGTCATGATGGTATGTTGGTTAGGGTGGAAGACAGCCGTTTCTTAGCGTCAGATCTAGTATTTCTTGTGATGAGGGGAATAGTTAAAAAAAGTAACGTTGTAAAAAGTCGACAGGTATTGAAATAATACTTGTTTGTAGAGACACGCAGAATTACTACAATCATATTTACAGTCAATTCTGAACTTCTCAAAAACAATAAGTAAGTAAATAAAAATTAAAAAAAAACACAATTGAAAGATAGAGAACAACAGAAAAGTGACTGACTGGCCACTGCATTATTTTAGAAACAGAAGCCAGAGACTCTGCAGTATGCTAAGTCCTCCAGCGTCAGCGCTTAGGCCGGAGCCAAGACATGCGAAATTTTACAAGTGTTCTCACACACGTGTAGTCGTCAGCTACACTGCGGGGCAGATCACCACTTACACATGCTTTTCATTTATGGTCTACATACATATTCTACAAACCACTGTGTGGTATACGACGGAACTGCCGTGTACAACTACAAGTTATTTCCTTTCCTATTCCACTCACAAATGGAGTGCAGGGAAAACGAGTCTCTGTATGAATCCTAATTTCTCTCATCCTGAATTCGCAGTAAGTTTACGTTGGTGGAAGTAGAGTCGTTCAGCAGCCAACTGCAACTTCCTGTCCTCTGAAATTTCCCAAGTAGCTCACTGGTCCACAGCGGATTTCTTACAGAAACCAAAGTAGATTGTTTTTATTCATTTCGGTGTGCTGAACACAAACGTCCAGATTGAAATTGTCTCCTACCTGAGATGTGCCCGAAAGAAGAGACACGACATACATAATTAAGGCGAGAACGACCAACTGATCCCTCCAGTGCAGATGCACACCACGCTCGAACTCACGGGAATTTGCGAGAGGCCGCGAGTTATGAGGACAATGGGCAAGCGGCGCTACGACGGTAGTGTGTGCTGTGAGTTGAGAATTTGGGTCTGACAGAGGGTGTGCTAGGGCAGGCCGTGCTGCAACGCTGATCACTGTGTCGGGATGGCGCAGTGGTCAGTGCATCTGCCTAGTAGGCAGGAGAGACAGGTTCGAACCACAGTGAGGCGCAAATTTTCAACTCTCCTCGCTGATTTAAATAAATGTCCACTATCAGCTAATATCAGCCATTTCTTTATGTCTTGATTCATTATGGCCGCGGGATCAAAATGTGTCTGTCTTATGGTCATTTATATTAATATATCATCACATTTTAATGCGCTCTGGGCCAACTCGAAAGTTTCAGAGCCTTTCACAATAATTCCTCCGTTATACACATTATAAACGTTTCAGATAGAGACTCCCAATTAAATTCATCATTCATGTACTTATTTGTTTTAAACACACCTTATAATAAATTATTGCGCTTTATGTGTGTATAAGTCACTGTCTTTTATTAAAGAATGTTATATTCATAAACAAGCATCTGTAATTATATGAAGCTGGAAAAGAACTGATACATTGTCACATTAACATTTATCCCATTCTCATCTTTTATAAATTTTAATAATGATCAGTAGCATCTTAACAGAGCGACTCCCATCTCGTTGCGAGGAAAGGCTGTTCAACTGGCACTAACCTGGTCCAGCACCTCGAAGTCTTAAAACCGCACCACAAGATCCTTCATTCACACGAAACAAATACAAAAACAGTGTTTTTCAAAGAACACTAATTAGAATAATATTAGTTGCCATGCACCAACATAAATTACGCAACATATCGTCATACTACTCCAAACGTAGAAACATTACAGTCTGAACGGTAAAACCAAATTAAATGAGAAGCCATTCAACCAAAGAAGCCCCAATAAAAACACAGTTCTTCTACCATATATGTACCGGGAAGTAGGCTGAGCAATTGATCAGATCTGATAAGCAAAAACCCACTGTAAAACTGATCCAGCATAAAATCTGAATTTCGCAGTAGCTATCAACAGTGCAACAATAAGACATTGAAAATTACAGACAGATACAACGCAGGTTGATAATTTTATGGAACTGTTGCGTCAACTAGTGGTGTCGCGCGGTATTTACATATTACGTACGTGTTTATGGGCTCAGTGAAACTGACTATTGATTGTCATTCGTGAATTTCCGCCCTTTATATGCAAAAATACATGGAGGCATATACCACTACAGAATATCTGACGGCTGATGAATAGCTCATTTCATTTTGAGGATGTTATCCCTGTAGGAAGTATTTGCCTAAAACTCCAAGGAAATTTGGAATAAAAGTTTGCTGTTTTGGTAGATTATAGAAATTTCTATTTGCTCACATTTGATGTTTACGCAGGAAAAGCAGACTGATAGTTCAGCATCTTGTTACTCATATGAATAACCCAGAGAGAAACGTAGCCACTGATAATTAGTAGTAGGGCTTGTGGCACTGCAAGGTGTGGCCAGGAATTCGCTGACTTCGGCGTCAGCGTCGTTTAATCTGTAGTGTCTTGTTACAGCGGAGACAACAGTGTATGTCATATTTTGCTGACAGCAGCAGCGCCGCCATCACTTCCTTATCTCCAAGGCATACCGGGAAATACGTTCCAGGGTCGAGACGGGAAGGAGATAGCTAACCCCCCCCCCCCTCCCCCGTGTTTCTGCAAATTTCCATGAAGCATCCCCCACCCCACACCCCAGACGCCTCCCAACCCACCCACCCACTTGGCAGCCAAATACGACAAAGTAAACTGTCGGAAAACTGGTCAACTATGTTTGCATTACTGACTTCCAAAAATTCGTTTCAGGACTGGCTCACTAGCCATACTAGTATTCTTTTCTTTATTGTTATTTCAATTCCTCACAATGAGGGGAGCTGCCAGCAGATAAAAACTGCTCGTTAGTTGAAGGTTGCATAGACTGAATTTCAAGACCGTTAATATATTTATAGAAGGTGGCCAAAACTGACGATTTTGTAAAAAATACATAGGTAAACGATACTGAAGACTTTTACATAAAACAAGTGGCAATAAATGAGGATTGTGTAAAATACATATACATCGAAAATATTGATGGTTTTTAAAACTCGTTTGATCTTGCTAAAGTTAAAATATAGACACAGATGAATGTGAATGATGCCATGGTGAGATGCTGATGCTAGGTGACACATGAAATAACTGTTCTAATGAAGATGTGATGGTGAGTATGACTTCAGAGTCCTGTAGAACCGCAGGTAGCGACTACATGTCAGCAAAGTGGATAAAGGGGGGAGGAGAAAATGAGAGGATGGTGTGAGGTGGTGCATTGGGATTCGGGATAGAGAGAGGGGTATATCTCAGGACAAATTTTATCATTGAGGAGTGGGAGTTGGTAAAAAGTCCCGCAGGAGAGGATAAACAAGACATGGAGGTGCATGGAGGGTGGAATATGTATGTAGTGATGCAGCCTGCATTGGTTATTAGTGGGTGGGAAATTGAGTACTGGGACTGGGTTTTCGGATTAATGTATCAGATTCAAATGTGCTCTAGGAAGAGAAGACTGTGGGGGAAGTGGGTGCGTTGGTACAGGATGCGACTTGAGAAAGGTAAGAGGATACAGATATACAGATGGGTAGGCGGAGCGAATGTCTTTCCAGGATTATGAGGGACTTAGAGAATTTAGGTAAGGCAGAGATCCAGACAACATTACCACAGGTTAGGATGGGGTTCATAAGGGATTTATAGGTGATGGTAATGGTAGCGAGATCTAAAGATGGGGCCTATTACGAGGGGTGTTTTTTAAGTACCGTTTTGAAATTTAAAAAAAAGTGCTAAGATATCTCAATAATTTTATTTTTAATTGAAAGCCTGCACCTTAATCTACTTTTCTACATAATTTCCGTCAATATTGAGGCACTTGTCATAACTTTGTACCAGTTTTTGAATACCATCATCATAGAAGTCTGCCGCCTGACTCGTTAACCACTGCATCACCACTGTTTTGACCTCGTCATTGTCTTGAAGACGCTGACCGCCCAGGTGTTTCTTCAAGTGTAGGAACAGATGGTAGTCACTAGGCGCCAGATCGGGGCTGTACGGAGGATGATCTAGAGTTTCCCATCGAAAAGATGGGATGAGATCTTTGGTCTGATTCGCCACTTGCGGACGGGCATTGTCTTGCAGCAAAACTATGCCCTTGCTCAACTTCCATGGACAGTTGCATTGATTCTGGTGTGACATAGGCCACCCATGTTTCATCGCCCGTAACAATTTGGCTTAAGAAATCATCGCCGTCGTTGTGGTGCCGCTCAGGGAAAGTCAATGCACTGTCTAAAGGTTAGGTTTTGTGCACATCCGTCAACATTTTCGGTGCCGAATGTGCGCACAATTTTCGGTAATTCAAGTGCTCGGTCACAATGCCATACAAAACACTACGAGAAACATTAGGAAAGTCATCCAGCAAGGAGGAAATCGTAAAGCGTCTCTTTCCTCTCACCTTACTGTCCACTTCCTGCACCAATCTTTCATCATGCGCATTTGTGCGGCCATCTTTAAATGCTCTCACCCACTTTCTTACCATTCCATCACTCATAATGTTTCCTCCGTAAACTGCACTGATCTCACGATGAATATAGATCGCTTTTAGGCCTTTAGCCCTAAGAAATCTTATAACAGCCCGTACTTCTCAGTCGGCGGGACTCACGATTATCGGAGGCATCTTAAACACTCAGTACACAACGTAAACAAGGGAGAATTAGACTGTAATAGCGTCAGTGCGTAGGTTAAGGTACAGGCATTCATGTAAAAATAAAATTATTGAGGTACCTTAGCACGTCTTTTTTTAAATTTCAAAACAGTACTTACTAAAAAAACACGCCTCATAGTATTGTAGTTGTTTTAATTGATTTCAGGCTTTGTGAAGGACGGAATGGAGGTGTGCATTACATGTCCGTTTTCTCTTGAGAGTTAGTCCAAAATACACTCCTGGAAATTGAAAAAAGAACACATTGACACCGGTGTGTCAGACCCACCATACTTGCTCCGGACACTGCGAGAGGGCTGTACAAGCAATGATCACACGCACGGCACAGCGGACACACCAGGAACCGCGGTGTTGGCCGTCGAATGGCGCTAGCTGCGCAGCATTTGTGCACCGCCGCCGTCAGTGTCAGCCAGTTTGCCGTGGCATACGGAGCTCCATCGCAGTCTTTAACACTGGTAGCATGCCGCGACAGCGTGGACGTGAACCGTATGTGCAGTTGACGGACTTTGAGCGAGGGCGTATAGTGGGCATGCGGGAGGCCGGGTGGACGTACCGCCGAATTGCTCAACACGTGCGGCGTGAGGTCTCCACAGTACATCGATGTTGTCGCCAGTGGTCGGCGGAAGGTGCACGTGCCCGTCGACCTGGGACCGGACCGCAGCGACGCACGGATGCACGCCAAGACCGTAGGATCCTACGCAGTGCCGTAGGGGACCGCACCGCCACTTCCCAGCAAATTAGGGGCACTGTTGCTCCTGGGGTATCGGCGAGGACCATTCGCAACCGTCTCCATGAAACTGGGCTACGGTCCCGCACACCGTTAGGCCGTCTTCCGCTCACGCCCCAACATCATGCAGCCCGCCTCCAGTGGTGTCGCGACAGGTGTGAATGGAGGGACGAATGGAGACGTGTCGTCTTCAGCGATTAGAGTCGCTTCTGCCTTGGTGCCAATGATGGTCGTATGCGTGTTTGGCGCCATGCAGGTGAGCGCCACAATCAGGACTGCATACGACCGAGGCACACAGGGCCAACACCCGGCATCATGGTGTGGGGAGCGATCTCCTACACTGGCCGTACACCACTGGTGATCGTCGAGGGGACACTGAATAGTGCACGGTACATCCAAACCGTCATCGAACTCATCGTTCTACCATTCCTAGACCGGCAAGGGAACTTGCTGTTCCAACAGGACAATGCACGTCCGCATGTATCCCGTGCCACCCAACGCGCTCTAGAAGGTGTAAGTCACCTACCCTGGCCAGCAAGATCTCCGGATCTGTCCCCCATTGAGCATGTTTGGGACTGGATGAAGCGTCGTCTCACGCGGTCTGCACGTCCAGCACGAACGCTGGTCCAACTGAGGCGCCAGGTGGAAATGGCATGGCAAGCCGTTCCACAGGACTACATCCAGCATCTCTACGATCGTCTCCATGGGCGAATAGCAGCCTGCATTGCTGCGAAAGGTGGATATACACTGTACTGGTGCCGACATTGTGCATGCTCTGTTGCCTGTGTCTATGTGCCTGTGATTCTGTCAGTGTGATCATGTGATGTATCTGACCCTAGGAATGTGTCAATAAAGTTTCCCCTTCCTGGGACAATGAATTCACGGTATTCTTATTTCAATTTCCAGGAGTGTACTTTACTGCTGCTGCGGTAGTGTCAGTCCCGGTCGAGGGAAAGAGAAATTTTATCAAAATTCGATGAAGGCGCAGTAGGGCTATGAAATCTGGAGCAGCTGGAAGAGTTTGGTAACAGCCAGCAGGCCAGGCAAGGTAAACATAGCACTAGTGGGCGCGGAGCTGCGACGGCGGTATTGCATGGACGATTAGTTTTGAGTGGAGCAACAACGAGGCAGGAAACTGCAGCGTTGCTTCAAGTTGTTACGATGTATGCGGTGGGGCACTTGGCCAGAGCCAAGAGTGGCGATTTGTAAATGGCTGATGTGTGGTAATTTATCCCTGCCATAGTTTCTGTCTCTCTCTGACACAACGTCAGAAGCGGTGGAGGAACCAATATAAATAGATGGGCAATTTTAGCTTGACGGAGGGTGTGCCAGGTCAGTCGAGCATCGGGATGGACCTGTGCCGGTCTACACTTATAGGGGCGTCTGGCAGCAATGTTATAAGTTTTCTACATAAAATTGCACTTTGTTTCTATGTACTTGCTTGGGATATGATCCGCCTCCGGCGATACAACACCGGGGCAGGATATAACGGCAGCCTGGAACTTGGAGATCACACGGTCTGCCTGAAAGAAGGCAGTGACAGCAGGCTGCAGCAGGTCCAGGAGGGGCTCGGTTCCACTCCAGTCCATGGGACACGTTCACTTCCCACCTTGCGTACCGGGGTCCGGGTGAGGTGTACGCTGCAGGAGGCCCAGCAGTGCTGCAGCAGCACCAGGGACAAGGACGGGTGTTGCCATCCAGCAAGCACCATTAGCGGCAAGTTGCTGCACTGCATCCATGAGGGCGCAGGTTCGAGTCTGGTCCCGTCCTGGGAGCACCGGCGGCCCAAGGGCCACAGGTGACCAGTACACCCACCATCGTCCCATGGTCAGACAGAGCAGGCCAACCAGGGCGGAGGGAGATGAGGACCAGGGACTGTAGCAGTCTCTGGAATTGCAGGCAGCAGTGCGGCGCAAGACACGAGGCATCGGTGGGAGGCGACCGGGGAGAGTGGGGCCGACTTCCAGGAAAGTGGCCTTGATGACGGCAGCAGCAGCATTGGCATACCAGAAGTTGCTGAGCCGGCTGGACCCGTGGGACAGTGCTGCGGGCAGCACGCCAACACTACACTGCACCCATTGAATACTGTAAATTAGCTGAATTAAGAAATGCTACCGAATAACTGCTGTACCACTCTGCACTGCCCCTTGACATTCTTGTACTTGCCCGGCCTCCTGACAAAATATGGGGCAGTGAGTCCCGGCTTCAGCTCGGCCATCTGGAGGCTTGGGTTCGACCACCGACCCCACAGCAGTGGTGTCAGAAGTGGTACCAGTTACAACTCTGGTATCGGATTTCCACTCCCACATCTTATGTCGAGCAAGTAGTGTTGAGGTGTGCCTGTATTGGGGTAAGGTGGGTTCTGAGCCACTCTGCATTGTTGCCAGATGTATTCATGATTGCAGCGATGACGTCATCCAAGATGATGGCCGTGACGTTATTGAAGATGGCAGATTTTGGCGGGAAGATATGTGGGCTACCTCCACTAACCTAACACCCCTCCCCTCCTCTCCCCTATATGAATGATGAAGAATTGTGGTACTTGGATACTGATAGGAATACACCAAAAAACTGATCTATTGGAAGCTTTGGTTCATGACATTTGTCATGCATTACGCTTAGAATGCACAGATGTTGATGGAGCAATAATGTATTCATGCTTTAGTGGTTCACATGTAGAATTATCTGAAAATAATATCAATGCTATTCAAAGATTGTATATTAAAAACTATCGCCAACAGGCAGCCTCCTAGAGCAAAAAGAATTCCAGTTGTTCATCTGAACCAAATGAATGTTTATGTCAAATTAAGAAGTTAATATTTGCGAATGGCTTTTTTTTATATTTTTTGTCCATGGTGGGTGTGGAAAGGTAGTGATATGATATCACAAATAATAATTAATTGATTAAAATTTCTAGCACAAGACTTACAATAAATAGATGGAATATATCAAAGGTCAAGTGGTGAAGTTCTTTTATTTGTTGACAGTATGGTGTATATGATAAATTTGTATACATTATAATTAATCTCCAGTTATCCAAAACCACTATCTTATACAGGATTACATCAAGATTTTAAGTTCAATAGAGTAGTAAACACATATTCAGGTAAAACATATATATTCTCTAATGATTTTTTCTATGCAGAAATGGATGAATGTAGTTTTAACAGTGGTACAATAAATAGAGGATTTTCTGGATGGCCTACAGGAACAAACTTTGCATTTATGTTCATTAATGGATTGCTGTATTTATTCAAGGATAATACATTCTATGAATATAATGTATTCACCAAAAAATTACTTGTTGCTCGTACAAGTGATTTATCTTTTGTGGTATTGATTGCAATAAATAATCAGCATTAGTTCCTCAGGTAATAAATATATTAAAATATGCATTATTAAGACTAGAAAATTTTACTGGTTCCTAATAAATTTTTTTATATAAATGGAAACCATCAACCAACAGCTAAAGCAGTCATCAGACAGTGTCCAATTTAAACTGAATAAATATTGTGAAACAGAACTCAATCAATAATTTTATTTCACATAAATATACAGAAGATGGTTAGAGGACGATGTGTAGTTAATGTATAAGTGAATGTCATATAAGAGTATACAATAGTAACCAAATTCCTTATGTATGTGGACAAAATGTTTCTACATATTATAAAAATTATATACAACGAATCCTGAGTGAAGAACAATCGAGGATATTGCTGTCGATGAAAAATGAAGAACAGACTATAGGAAAAAAATTGTATTGACAGTCAAAAATTTTGGATTGTTTTCACCCAAATCCACCATCTGAAGACAAATTTACAAGTGGATGTAAGAAATGTGCTCGGGAATATATCAAAAATTAGATATATTGCTGAGTCTTTTTTAAATTCCTATATAAAAATTTTTATATTAAACAAGAGACTAAAATGGATCAACTCACAATTACCAAACATTGTGATTATTGTGGAAGGAATAATGTAACTAATTACAGCAATTTAAGTAAAGATTAATTAATAAATTTTTTGTGACACATAATTTACCTATTCCTACAAGGACTCTTAATAATATGACAGTAGCTGAACTCAAAACTAGAGCTGAAAATCTTAGTACAAGAAGCTACAGTAATTAAAGAAATCAGAATTAATTAATTTGTCTTATATGATTTTTCATTTCATCAAGAAGTATTCCAAAAGACTAACACAAGACCAAAACATGTACCCAATATAAAAAAATTTTATAGTCTTGATGATGATGTTTTTGTAAAAACTCGTCATTGAAGGCAAGAAAAAATAGTCAGACTTGATCAAATTTTTAAACTACTTGAGGCAGAGAAAGAGAAGAAACTGGCTTGGTCTGTTGACTATAAAATAGTCTTTAAAGATTCTAATGTGTTAAACTCAATAATGTTAGTGAGAAAACAGATCATATAATAAAAGCAGTTAATTCTATGGCAGAAGCAGCTAAAAAGAGAAGTAATGTTACAAGAGGAGATAAGTTGAATGTAACAGCAGCAAAGCCAAAAATGTTTTATGTAATTTCACAGGATATAAAATATCAAATAACACTAAACAACCTGTTCCAGGTTTGTACAATAAAATCCGAGATATATGGACATCTGCTGAGTCTATTGACTTAGCAAATACTACATTTAATTCAAGTGTTACCAAATTCCAGGAGGTAAAGAAATAATAAATTTAGCTAATGATAAAAAGACTAAAAGATGCATTAAAAGAATTAATAATAGTGATAACTTGTGTTTTCCTAGAACAATAATAGTGTCATTAACATTTCACACAGATTTTACCTTAGGCAGAGAAGTAACCACTGGTGAAATTAAGAAAATTAGAGAAGGAGATAAATACAAATTACAAAACGAGTTAACCATGATATTATGTATCCAATTAAGTGAACATAATGGAGAAGGATTAATTCTAGATATTAAAAAAGTTGAGCAACTATTGGATATTCAAATAAGTGTCATATGTGCTGAAAATTTCAATTCAGTTAACTATTGCGGTCCTGAGAAAGCAATAAAAAGTATCTGTATAAAAACTGCCAGCTTTGTTGAATGCCAGCATTCTTAGGGGCATTGTATAACTATGATAAAGGTAACAAAACATATAACAAGAAGAATGAACACAAATGCAAGATAGAAAAAAATATGTGTATTATGCAATCGTGCAGAACATAATAAAATATATTGTGATAATTATAATAGGAAGTTATAATGAAGAATGTTTAAATAATCACAAAGAAGTTCATGATATAGTTTATAAATGTGGAAAATTTAAACTGACTTGTTTAAGATCCAAAATACAGGGTGTTTATAAATGAATATCCAGGTTTTAACGCTTTATAATATTTATTATATTAAACTTACAGTTATAAATGATATGTCAAATGAAAGAGCAACTCAAACAATTTTACAAAGAACCTTATAAATATTCAATGTGAGCACCATTTGTCACACGGCACACATCAAGTCTATAGCCGAGTTCTTCCCAAACGTTGATAAGTGTGTCTTCAGTGATTGTAGCAACAGCTGCTCCAATCCAGTTTCTTAATTCAGGGAGGTCTGCTGGTAGCGGAGGCACGTACACACGATCCTCGATGAAGCCCCAAAGGAAAAAATCGCATGGCGTTAGGTCGGGTGAACGTGGACGTCATGCAAAGCAAGCCCTGTCATTGGGCCCCTTGCGGCCTATCCAGTGTTTGGGTACAGTGAAGTTCAACCAATCGCATACTACGCTATGCCAGTGAGGTGGCGCACCACCTTACTAGAAAATGAAGTTCTCTGGCTCATCTTCTTCCAACTGAGGGAACAGCCATTACTCTAGTGTATCAAAGTAAGAAGTGCCAGTTACAGTAGGTTCACAAAAAAAAAAAAGACGCCCATATACTTTCTGTCAGGATACGGCACAAAAAACCGTCACTTTATTGGAATCTCGTTGCATTTGTACAACCTCGTGAGGATTTTCTGAACCTTAGATGCGCACATTGTGTTAACATGTCCACTAAGGTGAAAGCTCGATTCATCACTGAAGACAATATGATCCAGAAAATCGTCATCGTCATGAAACAACATTTCGTTTGCGAAGTTGAATCCATGGTCTGCCGGCTTTAGAGCCTTTAATAACTGTAAACGGTGAGGACGTAGTTGTACATGTTTTCTTAAAACTTTCCAAACAGTCGACATGGGAACTTGTAATTCACGACTAGCCTTTCGGACTGATTTCTTTGGGCTACGAGTGAACGACGCTCTCACTCGCTCAACAGTCTCTTCACTAACTCTTGGTCGTCATGTGCTGTTCCCTTTACAAAGGCAGCCAGTATTTTCAAATTGATGATACCATGTACGAATGTTATCACTTGGAGGATCACAACCGAACTTCAGCCAGAATGCACGTTACACAGTAACTACAGATTCGGTCTTTGTAAACTGCAAAACACAAAACGCTTTCTGTTCACTAGTCGCCATCTTCGCTACTACCACAGTCTAGCGGATTGCGGTGGAAACATTATGTGCTGCGCTTGTGCGCTGGTGCCAAACACAACTGTTTGAGTTCCTCTTTCATTTGACATGTCATTTATAACTGTAAGTTTCATGTAATAAATATTATAAAACGTTAAAACCCCGATATTCATTTATAAACACCCACTACATAACTGTGGTTTTGAAAGATGTAGAAACTATGACCTGAAAGTAGAAACTAAATATCATAAATGTTACATGGAATACAAAATATAAAAAGGTGGTGAATGTGAGACAACAAAACACAATTGTCGAATTTGGGGCCTACAGAACTCACGTGGAGCTATTGAACATGTACAAGATTTGCCCAAAGTCAATGTATTTTTTGCGATATCCCCATCATCTGTTTACAGCCCATTCCTCTTTCATGAAAACACGGTCAGCAGTATCTCGCTATCTTACAAAACTGGTTGTTTCCCAGGCTGCACGAAGACAACTTCATTTTTCAACAAGATGGGGCACCACCTCACTGGAGTCGCCAAGTGCGTGGATATCTAAATGAAACTGTGCCAAACCGTTGGATTGGTCGTCAAGGAGCTGGCGACTTAGCATGTCTTAGCTAGGCTGCACAGTCATCAGATTTGACACTTCCTGTGGGCTTTCGTTAGACAATGTTTATATACCACCACTCCCACAGAACTTGGAAGAGTTGAAGAACCAGATCCGTACTGCCATAACATCAGTGACAGAGGGCCTGTTTGCCCGAGTACAGGAGGAATTTGAGTGTTGACGTGATATTGTTTGTCACTGATGGAGGACATATTGAACATCTGTAATCGGAACTTGACAGGTCCGCAAATATGTGTCTTAAGCTTCATTTTCGTATGTCTTAAATAAATATATGCATTCGAAATATGTATATTCTTTTTTAAACACCTTGTATATTCAAAGGTTGTCAAAAATGTAGTAAAAATGATTGTTATGTCAATGGCGAATATAAAACTTCTTATATTTTGGAATTTTCAAAATCCAATAACATAGTTGCAGGAAAACAATTTAAGTGTTGTAAAAAAGATCCCCAAAGAGAATTTCTTTACCTATATTGCAAAATACATATGGTTTGATTATGAAGCTCAACAAGGAAGAGGAATACATATTCCAAATCTCATAATAGTTCACAATTTTGATGGTAATACTGCTTATAAATTTAAAACAAATGATGAGTTCTGTAGGTGGATGACATCTAATACACATAATGATTGTACATGTATAGCACATTAAGCTAAAGATTGTGATTCACAATTCATTCTGAAGTATTGTGTTGAAAATACGATAAAACCATGTACTATCTATACAGGAACTAAATTAATGGTGGTGTTGTGGCCTTCAGTCCAAAGACTGGTTTTATGCAGCTCTCCATGCTACTCTATCCTGGCCCAATAAAACCAATAAAGAATATCTACCTTGGTCTCCCTCTACGATTTTTACCCTCCATGCTATCCCCAAGTACTTAATTGGTGATCCCTTGATGCCTCCGAGTTGGGGCACAGTCTGTAGCACTCTGTGTCACTTCCTCGCATGCAGTGGCTATGGACTTCTCTTTTGACTGTGACAATATTGAGTGGAGCATGGGTTCATCTCAGCATACACAATCACTGATACAAGGAAACACTTCTCCCTAATTGCAAAATTTCTAACCTATTGAGGCTGTGAAACACAAAGGAAACTTCATAGAAACACAAACACAGTACAGTTGTTACCACAAAACTGCAACGCTGAGACTCAGAACAACAACTGACTCTACTTACTTGCCTTCTTCTTTATGTAAAACATGCACCAATTAGTACAGCGCATGCAGCCTGAGAGTAATTTATTTGCTTGAAGTATATTATTATTGTGCTGTTTGCATAATCAATTAACAAATTATTTAAGTAGCAGGCCATACAGTATCTGTTAACAACAGGTTTACTCATCTATCAGGCCTATCGATTTTCATTTGACTATGTCCATTTAATCCTAGAGGGTTATTAGATCGTGTTCGATGGAGGAAGACTGAATAGATTGCACCAATACATATATTGCATAATGTTGCAACCTATCATAACTTGTAAGAGATTGTGGTGTGGCTCAACCAATAAAGAATATAGGTATGCCACTAACATCCATTTTGTATACTTACATATCGGGTAATGCAACTAATCCTAGATACATTTACCCAAACAGACACTGAAAATTTCAAACCACCTGAAAAGAATAACATACGACCTCAGCAGGGCAGTTTCGTAATTCTGCAGCTTGATTACATGTCACTAACCAGCTGCAGTGAAATTAGTAAGGAGTTGTAAGAAATAGCAACTGCAGTCTGGTAGGCACAGTACGGCACAATGTGGGCCAGAATAACACGTATGCAAAGTTATTGCCTCTCGGGCTAGATTCGCTCAGTCGAAATCTGCACCACACCACGGTAATAGCCAGATTGGGCAGGACAATGTCACTACACCTGCTGTCTGGGCCTGTGACTATCCGCCTTCTGTCAGACAGTAGTGGGTCGTATTCCATGCATGACAAACTACATGAGCCGCCGCATTGAATGTCTGTTTAGGTGAATAGCTGGGAGTGTATGTTCCACACGGGATCGCTATCACAGCAAAAAGAGCACGTTGTTGGCACAGGGGCCGATGGTGTAGTGGCAGGCCACTGGCCATTATTTGGTCTTGAGTCAGTATTTCACAATACCTGTGGGAGCATTTCATTACCTAGATGAAATCAGCCATCCATGAGCCAGTTCCAGAGTGAGGTTTTTTTGCCATACGAAGCTAAAAATGGAATATGTATTTAAAGATGAATGAGACATTTCTGTCAGTCAGCAGTGTATCCACCAGCCCACAACCAGCACTCACCCTATATTATGCTGCTGCACTCTACATTACTGCACTACAGTGACACCTCATAGGTATCTTATTTAGGGAGATATCAGTTACAAATCTAAACCAGCCTTAATTACAAAATGTTTGCGTGTTATTACTTCATATGGCATGAGATGGGAACATTAGTCTGACCAACATAATGAAATTGAAATTTCAACTTAATGTTTGATTTATTAAACTGATTCATTGGAATAAGTTCTATGACAAATACTCACATAGATTAATGCAACTCGATCCATCTGCTACATTTCGTCTGTATCTGCGTTATTTGTGAATTAGCAATAAAACAACAACTTATTGACTACCAGTCGCAAGTTAAACACTGGAAATGAACATAATCAAAATTCTGTGTATTGACATCACTTTCGTTGTTACTTTACTACACAGATTGTGGGAAAGCCTCATCAGTCTACATAGCACATCAAACTACGATGAAAAGAGTAACACCTCAGCTCGTATCTCTGAGCAGAATGAAAAGAGAGAAGTGACATGTGCTTGTCATAATCAGTTAATAAAATATAGTTCACCCTCTCAAAATATAATAGTAGTAGCTACTGTCTATACGAATTCCTATATTATGCTTTTCTTCTCTTTAACTGAGTGGCTGCAGAAATTATCAGAGCACACCTTGTCTGATGCAAACTCAGTGCTGCTTGTTCTCACAGACTCACAATAACAAGGACTTCCCATATAAAACTGCTCAGCATTGACAACAACATGAACTGCATTATATAGTGAGACAACTTATGACAGCCCCCATCTGACTACAAGGGGCTCACTGACTCTGGACAACACCATCTTTTCAAATTCTACATGCTCATGTGGCATAAGCACACCCTAGCTGTTGCTTGACCAAGTTACAGACTCCAAAGGCTACAAGTAAAACTTAAGTACTTCCAATGTAGAAGACGCAAACAACCATATCAATGCAATCAGGAAAAAATTCAAAATGCTCCCTTGTAATCGATGCAAAAAATGAGGGGTGACTGAATCAGCAGATGCCTTTCATCAGACTCCCCTGTAAACAGATATCTGGTTTTGAATATTTCCTGCTGAGAAGATAGTATGCATTCCAAGCTGATCATAACAATTACCTTCACGAGTATATCTTCATTCACCAAATGATATTCTTTATGCCTTTTGTACATGTACAAGCATGTAATAGATAAATTACTTGATTTATATGCAGAAAATGAAATTCGCAGCAATTGTTTAAATATTTACAAAATACAGAAAATATATTGTTATATATTATGACACAAGAATGATATTTAGAATGAAACTTAATAACTTTGTGTTACCATAGAATTAACTAGATGGACGAAATTTAATATCTGGCCATACAATAGCTTTGATGCTACACAAAAATTAAATAGTGTAAAACAGTTGGCTTAAAATCTTAATGTGTCCTCTTTTTAGCTGTTTTGTTACACAACTGGGTAAACCAATGGCAAATTTAAACAAACAGTAAAAATTGCTTAATTTAAAGCATAAGTATGGATTCGCTATGTCTGTGATATTACACAAAGAGGTGCATTATCCTTAAATTAAATCAAAGAGTGATTTAATTGACTGCACTCCTTCAGATGACAAATGACTCAAGTCTATTGCAACTGCCTTTTTTTAAATTTTCTTCGTCAGATAACTCTCTATTTCCAGAATGTAATCCAATTACAGTGTCCACAGACATTCCTTATTATTAACTACATATACAAGGCTACCTTCTTTAGAATACTCAATTCGCCATCAAAAGCTCTATCTTTTTTTTTTTTTTTTTGAGAAGCATCAACAGTCAACTGAAAGTCTTGTAGAATGGGTCAGTATGTCTAACTCAGTTATGATGTAGAAAATACCTTCTGGTAGATAAACTTTGACAAGAGAAAAAGTAATTTAATAGCCAGAATTCACTAATAAATGATGAGGGCAATTATAACAGCATCCAGAGATGAATAATACTTTTAACCTAGGCTCTAATACAAGGGATCCCCAAGTAAATAATAACAGTATTGAAAATACATGACCCTGACTAAGCATATAATAACTAAGTACCATCAACATTTTCATTGGTGTGTTCTTCATTACCGCAGAAACAAGAAACATAAAATTGTTGGAATGACAACACAGTTCAGCACTTGCAACATGAACCCTTCTCTAAACATCACTTCTAAATAAGCATAATCAAATCCAATCCAAATCACATGGATACTTATAGCTGTATATGTCAGTATGCTGCTATACATATGTCAAAGTGACATACCTCTGTGAGAGAGAGAAAAATAAAATCACACTTCATGAATCACGTTCAAATTACAATAACATACTACTATTCATCTCACTATCAGTCTGCAATCATGCCAAAGGACGGAACAGTACTTCCTTCATCACTTCCTCTTTATCTGTCCTGAACAAATCTAATATATCTTTACTCCTCCTAGGTAACATATTTTTCTATCAACATCTTCACTTCTTATTGGATTGTAGTTGCTAACAGTGTTGGTACATAAACATTTACGAAAAGTTAACCATCTGAAAAGTACAAGATAATCATTACTACATAAACAGCTCATCACTCCTAAACAGTACAATCAATCATAACACTTCCCTCCAAGCTCTATTCTTGAATAAAATATCATTTTAAACTATATGTGGTACCGTCAAGTGGTAACACTGTTCTGATCTCTCCATTTTTCTTGTACTTCTTTCCATGTCAGATCTTTTTACTGCTCCTTGGCAATGTTTTCCAGAGGGGGTATGATAAAATCAAAAAAACTAACATTTTGCAAGTACATAATACTAAAACTGTTCACCTGGAGATGCTCCTGACTCTCATGTTTCTGCCCTAATGGATATTTCAAAAGTGCACCAGAAACAACATTGACTCTACTGGGAACGTAAAGTCTCTTGAAACTGAAGCCTTTAAGACGCAATGTCCACCTGACCAAATGACAACTTTAATAATTTATGATCAGTATAGACTTTAATTGTTCGACCAAATAGATAACACCTAAATTAATGAAGTCCCATAAGGTCTGCAGTTGAGTTACTGAGTAGCTCCACTCACTCTTCATCAACACCTGGCTCACAACTGCAATAATATGGTGCTTCACCACTCCGTCTCTTTCAGATTCCTGAAACAACTCAGCACCAACACCTATGCTGGAGGAATCTATGTTTAAGCAAAAATCCTTAGTCAAGTCTGAATGACAGATGTGCCTTATTTCTTACCTGAAAGCGTGCACAAGTTTGGCATGACCAAAATAGTGAAATATATGAACCTTCTTAGAAACTGATAAACCCCAAGAAAGTACAAACCTGATTCCTTGTCTTAGGTACAAGGATTCCTCTCATGGCTTCTACTTTTGCCAGATCAGGTAAAAATCCCTGATGCTGCTACAGTGTGACCAAGAAAACTAGTTTCCTTTCGCTCAAATTCTGACTTTTCTAAATTAACACTCACCTCATATTCTTTAAAAACACCTAGCAGCCTATCAACACTTTATTATAATTCTCCTAACTGTGTTATACAACTAATACATCATCATAAAATGTTGTGATCATCATCTTGAGAGCCAGAAGATGAAAACTATTAACGGTTGTAATAAATGCAGTCAGACTAACATTCAATCCAAAGGGAATTTTAGCACCAGTCATATCATAAGAATACTGTATACTTCCTGAATGAGTGATGCAACTTTCTGAGAAAGTAGCTGACTCGTGGATTAGTTGTGGATAGGACCTTCACACTACGATATTTCTACAATAACTCTTCCAGTGCCCACAGTCCATTGATTTCTGGTATAATTATTTTATTGATTTGCCTGGAATCTAACTCTAATCTACTATTGTCTCTTCATTTCTGCACAACTAAACACTGGATTATTATAAGACCTGACTGTTTGTCCAGTCACCCCTTACTGCAACATGTTCTCAATTTGCGCTTCAAGGTTCTCATTGTAAATTATTGGTATCCAATATGGTTTAACTAAGAAACTCTTACGCTGCCTAAGTCTAAAATTATACAGAAATTCGTTAATAGTACTTGAATATGCATCGAATACAGAATAGTGATGGCATAAAGCTTCATATAAATTTCATTTCAGTGCTTCATTGGCACCTTCTATGTATTCATCCCTATTCCGAATCTCTTGTTCAGCACTAAGACCTGTAACTGAATGGCACTGATGTATTCTCTTTCACAATAGACCTTCACCCTAAAAATACTCTTCACATCAATAAAAATTTAAGCCATTGCTCTAATTCTTTTCGCTACTAGCACATCCATCGAAGTGCACTGGACTTAAGTCCATTACTTCTAGAACTTTCAACCTGACACAAAAAAACCACAACACATATCTGTTTCGTTACACCTACACTCTTTCCTGGAATTGTCCCTTTGAACTTAATTCGCTGCAAAGGAAAGGTCCTCCTAGAACCTGTTACACTTTTCGAACACAGCTTCTCTCAACACAGACACATGGCTAGTGCTATCAGGTATGCAAGTAAGAATAATTCCATTGATGTCTATCTGAAGTGCTGCACTCACTGTCAGTTCACCTTGTCAAGTGTCTCAACAAGTAGGATCTCTCTCATACCCTCATAATTCAACATCTTCGCCAGTTTGTAGTCATGGTTCATTTGGCTATCACATCCCACTGCAGCTTCAGAATCCAGTTGTCAATCATGTGTTGGAATAGTCACCATCTGTATATTATTGCTATGATCAGGTAATCAAACATACACTATCTCCATACTCGAATTTTTATCACTCCAGTGTATGGCTATATTACCACCTCTGTTACCTTGAATACTGAGACATCTACCATACCAACTGTTTCTACTTCTCCTACATCACTATTCTTATTTCTTATATTTCCATTATTTCTTAACGTTCGCTTGTCATTATTATATTTGGGATATCATGAATTATTATCCTTATTGTTATAATTTCTTCCTTGATGAAACCTTGTATTTCAGTATTCAACTCGACTGGCTATTCAGAAAATTTTGCTCCTTCATGTCATATTCCAATTCCCACAACCAACTCTGAAAACTTCCTAAATTATCTTCACATAAACAGCAAGAATAATCTTCCATAAATATTGAGGTAAATTCATAAGATAGATGTGAATCAGCTCATGACTAAAAGGGTTGTATAAAAATGTATTCTTTTATAACACATATTCTGAAGAGGAAAAATGATTAAATGGGTTAAAAACATTAAAAAGGTTTGAAGAAGTACTCTGACTTCTATTACCAGCTCAGGGCAAAGAGAGCTTAATGTAATTGGATTGCTGACCAATTGAGTCAGGCAACAGGATGGTGAAATGAAGGTGGCAACAGATGGGTTACATGATGACTGGTGGTGTGCTCCACACCAAAGTGATGACATGGGGTGCAGTAACTCTGCTCTGATGATATCAGCCAAGGGCATGGATCTGTGCTGGAGCATTCCATTGTCCTACTGACCAGAGGAGAACAGCGGACATCAGTGGGACAGTCGAGTGATGTACCACTTATGCCATCCAGAGCCACTGCCACTGCAGACACCGTGACTGAGCCTCAATCCTCATACTCCGACCTGCCTGCCCACCAGACAGCTGCTGCCATGGAGATGGTCTACAGGACACAATGCAGACCTGCTCACAGCTGTTAAGGTCGCTCCTCGCCTAATCACTCCAAGTGTGATAGCTGTGTCACATCCCCCGACACAGCAGCACCTATGAAAGACCATTCCATCACTGTAGTGGCGCATTCCCCTGCCGCTAGCTCAACAATATACAGCTGCACCAGGGTGCCTGCCGCTGACATCTTCATCAGTGTATTACAAGAGGATTAAAACTTATTCTGAGGGCCATTCATGAATTTTAATGACCTTGTTATTGAAACAAAGACTCTGTATTTGGCATCAGCAGTCATCTGCTGTCCACAACTTCCAAACTCCTGGCAGAGAACCCGCATTTGTAACAGTTGGGATATAAAGCACTCCTTTTATGTTTCAAAGATTTGAACATGACTTAAAACCAGAACTGTTAAGTTTTTCTCATTAGGATACTATATTTAACACTATTGTCAGCTGTTTCACAATAATATGCAGATAACAATATTTCTCTAGAGTCTCCATACTGAGCTGGAGCGCTTGTGGCGCCAGTTTCCATCGATCGTCATTTTGATCTTTGAGTCGACTTCGATGCTTACTTGTCTTCTGCTCATCTTTGGAGGCGCGGATTTAACGACAGTGCATGCGCTCTGCTGGGGAGGTGTGTCAGGATCGGCGGTGAGGAGAGTCACGTGACACTGTCTACGTAGGCAGGACGGCAAGAGGACGAGTCGGACAACGAAGGAGCGGGGCCAGCGGCTATGGCGTGTTTAGTCATGAGGGCAGGTCCACCGCCCGTGGTGATTTGGTTTTCCTAGAGGTCAGAAGGACAAGCTCCTTCGAGTCTGTTATAAGGAGTCACCAAGTTGATTCGGTGGGTTGCGTGCGGCTTAATTGAAAATGCCAGTGTACTAAAAATCCTTTGGAATTGTTTTAGTTGTTGATCACTTACCATGTTAAGTCCCATAGTGCTCAGAGCCATTTTGATCACTTACCTTGGTGTCGTGACTATCTTGACGGCAGTTGAGGAAGTGTGGCTACACCCAACCAACCGACATGAAGCATGGTTAAAGACATAGCTACAAGTTCAACGAGTAGTGAGTAAGTCCGGCTCAGGCGTTTCAAGACACGCTGAGATACGTCCTCTATTCTATCTTGTAGTTCATTTGGTAGTTTGGCGTGTAAATGTACGCCGAGATAATTCTGGTCATCTTAACTTTAGGGCATGATTTTTAGCGAACTTACGAATCAAAGTTTAATGGCTGGCACCGGCCAAGTAACTCCTGGAGGTCAATTTGTTTCTATTCAGTTGTATTGATCACCTGTTCTTTAGATAAGATTGTGTAGCTCATGTCTCAGAATATTGTCTGCCGTTGATGTCTGTTGTGTTACAGATAATTGGAAGTGGTCGACGCAAGCATACTGGGAGCAGAGCATCACCGGGGCAGAGAGATATTTAAGGCCCTGTCCTCTCCTTTACATCTTGGGTTATGTTGTCACTGTTGCGTGATTACATCTTCCCGGTGGAGAATTATAGCATCTGATGTTCAGTTGCAGTGCAAAGTTGAGTACATTTCGATGTCATTTTCTGTCTCGTGGATCTCTCGTATTGATTTGAATCCTTGGTCTTGTCATGTCTATTGCTAATTCACACGTAATATTGAAGCAACCTCATTTTAGGGGTGTTGTCATATGGGCATGTTCTAGTTGTAATCATTCTAACAAGGGGAGGCCGCCAATTGTGAAATTCAGATTCGATTCATACTGCGTATAATAAAAGCTCATGGCCAGAGGTGTAATGTGGCAAAGCACCAAGATGGACTTCTCAGCCGTTGTCGAGAAAAACGACAGTTAAAAGAAACCGTTGCGGTGAAATACTCTCTACGATTAATAATTTTCTACAGCATCGTGGTGCAGCGGTAAGCGCTCGGGTTCGTAATCCAGCAGTAAGCGCTCGAGTTCGTAATCCGAAGGTCGCGGGATCGAATCTCGCGCCATGCAACCTTTTTTTTTTTAGTATTCGTTTTTTGTAATTCATATATATATATATATACATATATATATAATTCCTGGCAATCAGTTGCAACAATTATGCATATAATAAGTTGTTGAAAGTCGTTTGTCGTGGAAAAACTGGCGACTTCGAACATCATTATGTTTTCCGCAAACAAAGTTGTGTTTCACAAATGTTATTAATTGTCTTCATAATGTTAACCACGTATAGTTAACGGAAGATGTAGAAACGATATTCCGAAACGAATACGTATAGCGTAAGTGAAACGTTCGAATTAGAATAGAGACCCCACGAACACAAATTTGCTATGGCAGGTATGAAATATAAACTCCGTTACTCGCTCGTTACACTTGAGGGACAGATGTTGAATGGGCCGAAACGAGCCGCCGCATAACAGCGTAGTTGCCTGTTAACTTCGAAAGAAGGTAGATGCGGTCCCTAGCGCAACTTATAACATCGTCGAAAATCAGTGCGGACGGGAGAGCTATGGTACACCCTGTTAAACAAACGGAAAAACGGAGGCGGTACAATTGGAGAGCGATCCGCCTTCACCAACATGCATAAGCGATTTTTATATATATATATATATATATATATATATATATATATATATATATATATATATATTTGAATTACAAAAAACTAATAATTAAGAAAGTTGCATGGCGCGGGATTCGATGCCGCGACCTTCGGATTACGAACCCGAGTGCTTACCGCTGCGCCACGACGCTGCAGAAAGTTATTAATCGTAGAGAATATTTCCGCGCAACGGTTTCTTTTAACCGTCGATTTTCTCGACAATGGCTGAGAAGTGCATCTTGGTGCTTTGCCACATTACACCTCTGGCCATGAGCTTTTATTATGCGCAGTATGAATCGAATCTGAATTTCACAATTGGCGGCCTCCCCTTGTAAGAATATTGTTGATCAATCAACTGAGTAAGTAAACTTGAAGCACCTCCTTAATTGTTTTAGTCATTTGTATATAGTTTTGTTTAGGAGTAGTTGGCTAGCCTTAAAAGATCTGTGTTCTTACCCTTAATCTGTTCCTCAGCTGCTTGGAAATAATGAGAGTTCTGATGGGAATTGTCTGGACATTTGCAATATTTAAGTAAAGCTTTACCTGAGTATATTTACCTAGTCATATTCAAATTTCAAGTTTTATGGTTCTTGTTCCGGTTAAAGAAATTTGTTATTTGTCCATTATTTGTTATTTGTCCAAGTGATCTGGCCATGTAAGGAAGTCTCCTGTATTACTGTGATTGTGATTTTATAATGCTTTTCATTGTAATAAAATATGTAGCAACTACAATGGATTACTATTGTGATTTTGGGTGTGTCACTACCATTACCACATTTCACATATGTTTCACAACTACTTGTTAATGTACAGATTCGTACTGAAGGCTCACTTTCTAGCCAACCACACACTCAAATTCAACCCTAGAACTACCTGGCAAGTATGTGGAGGGGAATAATTAAATTTTTCCAACGATGCATAAGGATAAATGCTGTTAAGTGAAATTTTAAAGACTTGAAACTTTTTTTACAGTTAATGAGTGATTCTAATCAAAAGTAAATATTTTTCACTTTGTACCTCCTCTCTATAACGATTTCTACGATTTTGTAGTAATGTGTTCCTTTCACAACGTTACCTACGAATAGGCACACCTACAGTGTAAGTATTCATACCTTCATCCAAATGTTCATATATCCTGAATGTGAGCGTACTACTAGGACTCTGGTTTGAATTATTCACTGATTTACTTTTTACTCAGACAGGGACTTACAATATCACACCACCTGAAACATACAGGGACTTACAATGCCACACCGTCTCAAAAGAACAACATAGGAGCTCAGCAGGCATAGTTTCATCGTTGTGTAGCGTAACTTAGTGCACATTTACACATTTGACCCTATTACACAACAGTGACTTCTCACAGACATATTAATTAGGTAAAAGTACAGCAGAGTCCCGCTAATCCAAACCCTGGTAACCCGAACGTTTGGTTAATTCTAACATGAAAAATGTTAGTCTAAGTACCGAAAACTTTGCAGTAAACTGCTGTACATACACACTATTTTAATTTACACAGTACAGTGAACACAGACTAGAAAAATTGGCAAGAAAACATTAGGTTTAAGCAACGCATAACAATGAAAAAAGCTGTCAAACTTACAAAAATACAGCGGACACTTTATTCCTACTTTTTAGATGACAAACTCAGTCATTGTTGGCGTAATGAAGACAGTCTGTTATATGACGCATAGTTGTACCATCGTCTCATAAACATCAAATCGGCAGGTGTAGCAGAGGGCTGTTGCTCCAAATAACGTAGCGCGAGGTCACGGGCTTCTGCTGCGTCACTGTGTGGCACCAGCTCTCCTTTGTCGCTTTCAGGCTCATTGTCACTTCCGTCACAGCAGTCCACTTCTTCCTGGTCTTGAGTCACAGCAGCAACTAAATCAGCGTCAGTAAGATTGTCCACACATGCCCCATCCGCTGCCATCCACTCATCTACGTCTCCTTCACTAGCTTCTTCACATCCATGGACTGTCTGTATCATTTGTAGTAGATTTTCCTATTCATTTTCAACTAGATTGTCCTGAAATTCAAGAGGTGACCACAGTTTTCTCCACGATCTTCTCAGAGTATTTTCTTAAATATTCTGCAATGCCTCAGCGGCCCAATAAAAAACCTCCTTCACCATGGTCTTTTTTATTTTGTCCACTAAAGGAATGCTATCATCTTGTATCAGCATTCTTAAAAATTGTTTTCTCTAAATCAGTTTTAATATTTGCAGTACGCTCTTGTCCATCGGCTGTAGAAGTGGTGTAACATTCGGCGGCAAAAACTTGCGGCGGGGCGGGTTAAAATACATGTCTCGAACATTCATCGTACTGTTCATATTAAATGTCCACCTACCTCAGTACAGCTTCTGCTCGACGTCCATTCACTCTGCAATCGTAGGTACTTAATAGACGGCCGAAGCGCAGCGTTGAAGGAAACGTCGCCTAATACCTACCTACCCAGCAGAGTCCGCGTAACTCTAGTGGTGGAAACAATTCCCGAGAGTTCCTATTTATCAAGGTTTCGGGTGGTAATGTGGTGTATTTTTGACTGAATTAAGCGTCGTAAAATTTCAAGACCGGTAATGTTTATTGCTTAATAACGCACGTTTATGGCTATCCACATTTAGTGAGGTACTATTCTATCAGTCTCACTTCCCAGTCACACAACAAATTTCCACACGCTAAGCAGCCAGAAATCTACACAAGTCCGACCCATTCATGTTTGCGATCGCACAGTCTCTGATTCACCACTATTCGCGAGTTCTACATTCGGTCTCATTCAGTGGTCTTACATAAAAGATATGCTCGCCAAATACTCCATAAATGAACACAGAATATACCACGCGGAATTTTCACTAAGGCCGAAAGTTCACACGCTAGCAACTTTCCAACAAAACAATTCAGAAACTTCAAACTTTCATCAAACTGTGACATGGCTCGTACTAAACGCGAGAACTCAGTATTATTTCATTTTACACACAATGAGCAGCATGACATTTACCACGGCCTTTCGCGTCCGACAGCTGGCGACCGACTCCCTCGATGCCTCCCCACACTCTGCATACCTAAGTTTCTGCGCGCAGGAACAGCTTAATCCTGACTGGCCGATCAGTCTGACTGACGAATCAGAAGGATCCTTAGAGACCATTCTCCCGCTAAGACTTGCCTAAGCCAATTGCTCTTCAGAAAGTAATTTGCAACATTCTAAAGTGCAAATATTAATATAATGCTTAATAAAATGACCGAATAGAAAAATAATCTTAAAATTAATTTAGAAACAGATTACACTTTAGACAGCTATTCCTCCAGCTCTCTTACAAAAGCAATCACACCTTGACATACGTCATCAGCTATGTGGGTACAATACAGCTTTCCCACGATCCGATTGCGTAATGTTTTACAGATAGTAATATCAAATGTTACCTATGTCCCACATACACAGTCTCATTCATTCCCATTTATTCACACAACAACATAATAAACAAATATTAATTTTTCATGAATTTCATACTATGAAACGCGAAATAATTAAAATTTTTGAAAATAAAAATTCCAATTAAATGATTCTACACATTGAGAACTTTGGTTATGATTTCAATTGATAACAAAAGACAAACGTTTATTGTTCCTAACTGAATGTTACACCCTAAGTGTCGGTTTCATGGTTTTTAGGTAATTTTCTCAATCTCCGATAATATAATAGTTAGATAGCTGTAAATTTTATGAGATCTTCTACTGAGTAACAAAAAGTAGTATACCAAGTTTGAAAACAATTGGTTAATATTTACAACGATTTATTTAGACTCGCATGGGGTACGAACATACGGTTGTACTAGGTGACACAGTAACCCATTCGCATGGCCACATAGCGTCAGCTGCACGGTGATTCGTAGCTGAGGCGTCTTCCTGCAACTTCCTCACAGCCACCGGCTCCCCATCTACATATCTTACTGCAATAAATGTTAGTCCGTAATAACAATTTCTCTATCACATAATTCCTCACAAGACCACCTACAATACATCAGACCACAACACAGAAACCAAGATGGCGGCCGTCTTAGGCCAAGTATTTCAGCGTTACCCTAATACGAATAATTTACAGACTTCATAAATGGAAAGTAGATTCTAAATTGCGTAAGAAATGTATTGTTATGTATTTTTCTATCTTCAAACTTACATAAAAAGTTGTCACTAAAGCCACAAATTACGTAATAAGAACTATGACGAAGTAAAATTATGAGATGCAACTCGAAATCAAATCCAAAAAACTACTACAAAACACATATAAATGGCATATTTGGACACTAATAATAATTTGCACAATAGAAGCTACATAGCAATAATAAATGAAGCGTGTAACTAAAACACAAAATTGTATTAAACAATATGCAGTTATTTCTAGTCACTGTCATTACGTAATATGTTAGAAGTGTTTGATTTTGAGTACCTGTTGGATTTATTTGCTGCTCAGCTTGGCCACTTTGCGTTTTGTTATTTTTGCTGCAATGTCTTCATGAGTTCCTCTTTTTTGTTTGACTAGTGTTCGAGCAATTTCCTTTGAAACACACTTTTCATTCAACAGTTTTGTGTAATTATTAATAAAAATATTTGAAAGCACTTTAATACTTTTCTTGATTATTGTCTTTAAAGGAATGCCACATTTGCACACATCACTGAGGTTACTAACGGCATTTTCACACAATTCAGTTCCTAAGGCAAGTACTGCATCTCTCTGATTTTCAAGTTTTAGGAATTCTGGTTCATATGTGCTGCTAATCAGAACTTCAAAAAGTTTATATATATTACAACACAAGGAAATCATTATAGAAGAAGGACACTTCAATCCCCCACGATTAAGTTGGTTGAAATAGGAAAGGAGTTCTTTGGTTTCACACTGCAACAAAATTTCATCCTGTGTCTGCAACATTTCTTCACAGCCTGAACATTTTCCACCCTTTTGCAGCTTCTCAAGCACTGTTTTGCTGGTGTAGCTAGCAATACAGACCAAGACTTTTAAGTCTTCATCCATCATGGGAATGTTTGCTAGTTCCTCTAGAGCAGGTTCTAATTTATCCAAATTTTCATACTTTTGGTTTTTTATGCTGTAATTTATTTTTGCTGCAAAATTATTTAATGTAAATTCACCATGTTTAGTAGATCTGAGCTTTAGTAGACTTATTACTCTCAGTTTCCTCTCAGATTCCAAGATTTGCTCAACTGAAACATTATATGTGCAGCCACTTAGTCTTCTATAAGCTCCAAATCTTGCTTCCAAAGCATCAGTTTGTAATTTTGCTGTAAGAATATAGGACCAGTTGTAAGTGTTAAAAATGTATCTGCATAACTGAACTGTTGCTGCAAGTGTGTGAGAGAAAGCAGTATGTGTTTCATTGGTTAATTTTCCATGAGTAGGCAATGCATGCCAGATATCAAGAAATGTTTTCAAATTTTCAAGAAACACAAGTTTGGAGTCAGTAGGTCCAGTGATTGGGCTAGAATTATCATCTGATGTGTATTTGCCTTTCATGGGATGCTGTACATTAGAAGCTGTCCACCATTTAATGATTAATTTCAAAAACTGAATAGTGTCATCAGAAATCTCAATCCCCTGACATTTCATAATTTCTAGTGCTGCCACATTTTTAGAATCAAAAACACTGAGAGCAAGGGTAACATTTTGTCTCTCAATAGAAGTTGGATACACTGCCTTTCTCACTAGCTTTGGGGCAAGTTTCAACAGTTTATTTTTCTCAGAATGAAACAGGTTCCTCAAATCTGAAAACTTTGCTTCACTGACAGTATATTCACATGCAGCATTCCCTTCATCACTGTGTAGAAAGGTATTGATGAAAGCAAATGTATCCTCAATATTTGGCATTATGAAGGATTCATTTTTTGCATTCAACCAGTTACTTCTGATACACTTAAGCAAGTGCACATTGTCAAACAGAAGAAAGAGAAATTTGGATGGAGCGACTGGATTTGTAATACACGGCTGTAAAGTGCCACCACACATAAGCTGATACATATTTCTATTAGTGCTATGGTTATCTGTTACCAGGCATATAACATCATACTGAAGCTCATGCATTAACTTCAATACATCAATTGTCATTTTCAGTAGAGTATCAGAATTAACATTTTTTACAGGAAAGAGAGCTATCACTTCTATATAATCAGAATGTAAAGATGATGCCATGAAAACCTGCATTGTACCTGCTGTTGTAGTATCTGAAGTATTCTCAGCAACACCAAGTATCTTTCCTGCCTTATAAGAGAATTTTGAATTAACATAAACTTCATCTAGCATCACTGAAATTACCTTGTCACTTCCCTGAAGAAATTTATTTTTTTCCCTCAAAAAAGCAACCTGTGATGGACCAATACAAGGTTTATTTGGACCCATTTTGCATAGAAACTGCCTTAAATAGACAGGATGGGGTAATGTTAATACATTTGTTTTTCTCAAGTGATGGTAGGCACCAGGAAATGAAAAGCAAATGGTTGCTGCCCATATCAAAAGCTCAGGAGAATATCTGCTTTGCTTTGTCATTGCGAGTTGTAATTGCTCCAAAACAAATTCTATTTTAGGTGCTATTTCAGCGTCAAAATCACTACCAGCTTTTAGTGCTTGTTTGAGAACATTGACTAAAATTATAATCTTGTCAATGGTGCCAGTAGAGTTACCTGTGAAACCATTTAGGTGACTCACCAGATTATCAAATTTCGTCCACTTGTCACATTTCAAGTTCTCTTCCTCCCCAGACTGTAGTATCCATTTCAAGGTTTCCGTAGGCAAACACACATTTTTGTGAAACACTTTTACTTCCAAGGAACTTGATATCTTGAAGCACACTGAAACTAATGGCACATCACTGACTGAATCATCCCTTAATTTAATGAAAGATATGTAGTCATACTTTACTAAAATTGTAAATGGACAAACATTCCTTTTCTGCACTTCGCTTTTAAAATGCTGAAAGTAAGGTATATTGTCATTTTCGCACCACTTACTGAAACTACATTCCTCACGTTCCAGTAGCTGTTGAACACGATCTTCAGGATTCTTCCTTTGCTTAGGAACTGGTACTGTGTGATAAGAAGGTTGATTAGGAAAGATGGTTGGAATTGCATCATTTGTTAGTTTTGGTATTTTTCGTGGCACACGTATTGGTTCAATATTTTCCACAGGAAAAATGTCTTCCCTAACCACAAACTTAGGTTCAAAATGCTTAATGCACACCACAGCTTTATCGTTCACTTCAAAATTATCTCTATGAATTAGTTTAATCCATTTGTTCCTCAATGCTGTTTCCTTGGGAAACTTAAATGTTGAGGTATCGTATGTTTTGCCGTAATTGGATTTACATCCTGGTACACAACAACTACGACCCATCGGAAGAACAGTTTACACTTTAAATTATGCCGAACTTACTACAGAATATAGAAAATAAATACTAGCGTAGCACTTTTGACGACATTCACAGCATATAGCATAAATAACAGCTAGTAATAAATGCTTTCGCTTCTCCTGAACGTCACGTATACAATGTTACACACACGCGTTATGGAAACACAAGCACGCTGGTTTGTTTCCCCCACGATTGCCGCCATATTGTCAACTATCGATATCTGCCTTAAGGTCTGATTTATTGTAGGTGGTCTTGATTCCTCAGTGCTGGGGTGAGGTGGCGCGTTATCAAACAAAAGGATTGCATGGGGTGGACAAATGATTTTCCTTACAAACCGTCAAGCAGAGGGAACAAACTGGCCCGGAAACCATTCTTTCAACAGCTTACCATCCATCCATACTTTTTCTGGTTGCGATAATATACGGTCAGGGACTTCATGTTGCAGTTTTTAAAAGTTCTGGGTTTAGCAGATCTGCCGATCAGCATTAAAGGCAGCTTGTGAATACCAGCAGCGTTGCTGCACTCTAATAAAGTCACAGAATCTTTGCACATTTTAAAACCATGAGCATAGTTTTCTGCTTTTGATGCCAAGCTTTTTGTTGGCAATGCCCTAAAATTAAGGCCAGTCTCGTAAGCGTTATAAATTTGTTGGGGAGAATACTTTCACACTCATATCATTTTATCAAACTCGCCCAAGTATTCCTTCGCAGCATCACGGTCAGAAGAAAGCTTCTCTCCAGTAATTGTAAACTGACGGATTCTATGACGTTTTTTGAATATGTCCAGCCAACCCTTATTCGCACTAAAAGACTCATCAGCATTCATTAACTTGTTTATGTAAACAGCCTTCTCCTGAACCAGTGCTCCACTCAAAGAAGTTCCCCTTCCTCTTTCCTGCGTAAACCAAAGGAATGAGCTTCATCCATTTTATACTGGCACTGTTTCAAAGTTTGCCGAATTTCGAGTTTTTTTCTCGAAGACGTTGCAAAGGACTGTTCCAGCTTCACTCGGTTCTTCATCCAATCACAAATGACTGCTTTACCAGCGCCCAGTTCTGCTGACATTTTAGATAGATTCTCACCATTGTCTATCCGCTTCAAAGCATTCAGTTTTTCCTTGAGAGTTAACGTTGTATGTTTCCATTTAGCCTACTCATGACGAAAATACGTGCACCGCTACACCTTAACGAATACAATACCAATGTTACGCGTGCCAGCGACCGATAATTAACATAACCGAGCGGTTTGAGAGCCAACTGGCAGTGCACTGACCTCGGACAGTACAAAGGTCTCAACAATGGACAACAAAAAGGGCAGCGAGTGAGAGTGAGCCATTGTTCACACATTTGTTCGCATTTGTTACCATGGTGTACCTACTTATCTACTTGGTATACTTCAGTCTAGAAACTCGTCACCGTAACATGGGATGCGAACATATTCAAAACACTAAATGCTGATCTCAGTCTAATATTCACTTAGTCATATGGTTCCAAAGAAAGCCTACTCAGTCACACTGCATTTACATGACATCAAATCACGAGGAAATAAATTAAATATGACCTCGTATTGCTTAGCGGAATGAAAACAGAGAAGTGACAGTTGCTTGTCACAATCAATCCAAAAAAAAAAAAAAACGTTACGTGGTGGACCTGAGTTTCATTGCACTCGCGATGAAAAACCAGAAAACGTTGATTTAGATGAAACGGAAAAGCTACAAATTATAAAGACTGGAATCAAACACTGGAGAAGGAAGAAGTACAAAGTATTAGTGCTACGGTTTCTGACAGTGATCATAGCAAATATAGAAGCTTGTCTCTCGTTCTGTGCTTTGAATTGTTTTGGAAGACGAAACAATTCAATTTCTCATCGTTGAATCAACAAAACATTTTTTCAAGAACTGTCTGGATCTCAAAACAACGTATGAAGAGAGAAAAGGCTTTCTAGCGTTTCCTATTCTCTTGGGGGTACAATCCTCTGCCAGCCGCGGTGACCGAGCGGTTCTAGGCGCTTCGGTCTGGAACCGCGCAACCGCTACGGTCGCAGGTTCGAATCCTGCCTCGGGCATGGGTGTGTGTGATGTCCTTAGATTAGTTAGGTTTAAGTAGTTCTACGTTCTAGGGGACTGATGACCTCAGATGGCCTCAGTCCCATAGTGCTCAGAGCCATATAATCCTCTACCTAGAAGAAGATGGTATTGGATTTGGGGTAGGACAAGAGAAGTGAAATGGTGCACAATATGATGAGGAGAGGTAGATTTGAAACAATTATGAGATTCTTTCCCTCAAGTGACAACACTCAAATCAAAGTAAATGATGAAATCTGGAAACTTCAGCCGGCCGCGGTGGCCAAGCGGTTAAAGGCGCTACAGTCTGGAACCGCGCGGCCGCTACGGTCGCAGGTTCGAATCCTGCCTCGGGCATGGATGTGTGTGATGTCCTTAGGTTAGTTAGGTTTAAGTAGTTCTAAGTTCTAGGGGACTGATGACCTTAGAAGTTAAGTCCCATAGTGCTCAGAGCCATTTTTTTTGGAAACTTCGTATATTAACAAGTATGCTAAGGAACGAGTTTTTGCTCCAAACTCAGCCTGAGCAAGAACTAGATTCCAATGATTGCACGATAAATTATTTTGGCAGCCATAGATGCAAACGAATTATGAAAAATAAGCCCACTAGATTTGCGAACAAAGCATGGTGTCTAAATACAAATGTGAATTATCTAGTGGATTTTCAAATATACCAAGGAGCTGATGCACAAATGGAACAAAGTGTATGAAAAAGCATTTGGTACATGCGCTGCACCTCTGGTTCAAATAATCGGTTCACTTCTCTTGTATGCAGAGTGGCCCTTATATCTGACTGGATTGATATCACACCAACTGTTACTACAGAATAATGTAGCTACCTGGTAAGCATCATTCTACTTTACTTGCTGCTCTTTTAATCAAAATCTCCTCTCTTACTCCTGTGCTTGAAATTTTGGTTCGACAACTTGTTTGCAACACGTATGATGTTGGTTTACCTAAAGGAATGAGGTTATGGTGCCACTGGGACTATTAGTGAGAATCGTCAGGCACAAGTACGTCAACATTTCGAGGTTTTGAAAACACTGTCCAGAAGGAATAGGAGATGAGATTTTGATTAAAACAGCAGCAAGGAAAGTGTAATGATCGTTACGAGATGGCTAGACAATTCTGCAGAAATAACTGGTTGGACTAGGCATGGCACCAACCCAGTCAGGTCTGTGGGCCAATAATTCAGACAAAATAATAAAAGTATGTTTGTACCCTGATCAGTGTTATTTGAGAACCCAGCAACAATATGGGGTTTACTGAACAGATGGATGGAAATAGAGCGTCATATATGGTATCACAGGAAAGACATGGTCGCGGCTAAGATTTACGTGGTTACTGGATGTGTCTGTACAATAAAACGTGGGAGGACGACGGTTCAATCCCGCGTCCGGCCATCCTGAATTAGGTTTTCCGTGATTTCCCTAAATCGCTCCAGGCAAATGCCGGGATGGTTCTTTTCAAAGGGCACGGCCGACTTCCTCCCGCGTCCATCCCCAATCCGATGAGACCGATGACCTCGCTGTCTGGTCTCCTTCCCCAAACAACCCAACCCCCATAAAACGTGGCTTCTCCACAGAAAGACAGGTATGAATATGTCGCAGTTTCGGCTCTGCATTGTGAAATGTCACCTGATTTCCAATGGAACAGTCCCTAGGAGTCCTGGTTGCCCTAGAGATAATTCCTGTCGAGGTAGAGTGCTGCACGACATCAGATATGACGAGAAAAATAATCTGGTAGCTATTGTCCGAAAGGAAAATAGAAGATGCTGCACTGCAGAAAACTGAACAGAAACTCCTAGAAAAATGTGCTGCACATATGATGCTGTTTTGTACAGCGTCACAGAAAGCCCATAATGTCGCCTAAACAGAACAAATTTTAAATGACATAAATTGCATTATTTTATTTTCTCTCTTGTGTTTTGCCTAAAATGTATGTTCTGCCTTGCGTGGCATATATGTTATACACTCTTTTGCAGTAAATTATTATTATTATTTATTTTTGCGTTGCGTGGTTTGGTAAGATAAAATTGTGTGGTAACGTAACTTCCATTAATGTAAGAGTAAATTGGTACATCGAATAATGACTGAGGAGATACTGAATCGATTTGGGGGAGGGAGAAATTTATAGCATAACTTAACTAAAATGACTCATTTGACAGGACATACACTGAGACATCAATGAGTTGTCAATTTGGTATGTAGGGGCAAGTAGAGGGTAAAAGAATTTTAGAGGGGGTCAAGGCTTGATTACAGTATGCAGATTCACATAGATGTAGATTGCAGTAATTATGCAGAGATGATGACACTTGCACAGTATGGCATGGAGAGCTGTGCCAAACCAGTCTTCAGGCTGAAAACCACCACCACAGCAGCAGCACCAGCAAAAATGTTCAAATGTGTGTGAATTCTTAAGGGACCAAACTGCAGAGGTCATCGGTCCCTAGACTTACACACTACTTCAACTAATTTATGCTAAGAACACCACACACACCCATGCCCAAGGGAGGACTCGAACCGCCGGCAGGAGGGGCCACACAGTCCGTGACAAGGTACCTCAAACCACACGGCCTCTCTGCGTGGCCCACATCAGCAGCAGCAGCAGCAGCAGCAACAACAACAACAACAACAACAACAACAACAACAACAACAACAACAACAACAACAACAACAACAACAACAACAACAGACAATAGAATTGGTAACAGTGCTAAAACATACAGCCTAATTGATTTTGGGATGATGAGCTTGCCCCATGTGTTTCCATTTTAATAGTAGTGCTAATGTATTTTAATATGTTATGTATGCTGGAACAGTAACAAACCCCACATAATTGTTAAACTTTTTTCATTTTACAGATGACAGTTGTGCCTGTACATTTAGGGACATCATCACATTGCTTATTCCCCCACAAAACTGATGTAAGAATTATAACATGCTGTAAGCATAACAACTTTTATTGTGATTTGACATGACAATGCTCAAGGGGGCACAATTGTCTAATGGATGAGTAATGAAATAAAGTTGTTTCTGCCGGCCGCGGTGGTCTAGCGGTTCTGGCGCTGCAGTCCGGAGCCGCGGGACTGCTACGGTCGCGGGTTCGAATCCCGCCTTGGGCATGGGTGTGTGTGATGTCCTTAGGTTAGTTAGGTTTAAGTAGTTCTAAGTTCTAGGGGACTTATGACCTAAGATGTTGAGTCCCATAGTGCTCAGAGCCATTTTTGAAAGTTGTTTCTGTCAAAATAAAAGGTTACATAAGAAACTGACTAAGAATGTTATAATGGCTTTGGACACATATATAAAAATTATTGTTGACACAGAAAGTAGATTCCCTTTTCTCATAGTAATCTAACAAATAGGCTGGATGTGAATGCACAGTGCAGAATATCTAACTAAGGTACTAGGGTGTCAAGTACATTGTGGTCAAATAGTGGACTGAAATCAGATAATGCTTGAAAATTGTTGATGTATATATACTTTATGCCTATAGTCCTTCAAACAGAATTTGCTTTTGAAGGATATTTTGAAGACTTTGCAGTTCAAGGGCTCCATCCAACAGTGTGAGTGAAGTGTGAAATTCGATTTTTCCACCCACACTGCCTTTATTCTTCGCCCTTCAAAATCACGATATATAATGGAAAATAAAACTTCCTAGACACACATGTGCTGCTTCACCGAAGCGAATAGTCTTTCAAAATGAAAATGTTATGTTAACACAAAACCAAAATAGTTACAGAAATATGTGAATACCAGAACAGGCATAAGGGGTGTTTCACTCATCTGAATGTAGCATTTAACTGTTAGTAGCAAGAGGAATTACTTCAGAGAATATTTATTTTAATGAGAATAATACATTTATATTTTGTAGGTTCAGTTATCCACTGGATGTCAGCTGTGTTGATGTCTGCCATCTGAATGGTTTTCCAATCAAAACTAAGTGCATGGGTTGAACAGAGAATGTATGTTGTTATAATATTGTTTCATATTGCTATGCATCATAGAGAAATTTGGCAGATGTCTCACAAAACATTTTACTGCCTTAAAATTGTTACAATTTAAATTTGTAATATCTTCTCCAAGTATGTTCATGATAAGATAGTGTAAGTTTTTACTTTTAGGTTACTGTTCCTAAGTGCAACAGGATCAATCGTTTTGGGAAAAGCACATTGTATTTATTTCCACAGTAAGATATCAAACATTATGTCATAAACATATTTAATTTAACATTTCCAACAAATACATACAACCAGCATACTCTATAATATATAAACATCATAAGTGCACAATATTGTTACGAAAATATAATAGTGGCAAACATTTGGAGAAACATAACTGGAATACATAATATATATTATTATGGGTTGTTGTAATGTGGATGTGGCCAATAAAATGTGAGCAAACCATACAGCCCTGACTTTTGACATGATCTGTAACAGCCACATAGCTCATGAGGCAATATTTTATATGACATTTCAACATTCCCCATAAAGTTTTTATATGAAATTCAGACCATGTAATCAGAGAATACATTCTCGTTACTGATCCAGCATTATATATATCATAGCAAAATTTTATGAACAGAAATAGCCTTAAAGAAAATACTTAATCGTCTCATCACCACTACTAACTGCAACTCACAAAATATCTTTCAAAACGCTGCTGATAGAGCTGCACAGTTCTGTGGTAATACCATCTTGTCTTTACAGCTGAGATACGATCCAGTTGTGTTAATTTAAAAACAAAACAAAAGCTTTTAAGCCTGGAATTCCTGAAAATTATGCCAATAAAAAATCCATTGGGCTACAAACATGTCTTGATAATATAATTACCAATACATACAGTTTGTGTAAATGGTATAACAAATCATGATTACAGTAAAGCTGAAAATAAAAAAAGAAACAGCCCAAAAGTGGCAACTGATTTACATAAAATATACAAATGAATGCCAGTGACAGACAACACACAGTATGTACTAAATCAATAAATTAGTGTAATTCATGCCACTGAAAAACTATTTTCTTATTATGAAGACATACTACACAGCAACTGCCCTATTACTACAATCACAGAAAGTATCAATAATGTCAAAAAGTGCAAAACTGTGAACAAATAGTACACTTTGTAGGTAATATATTACAGCACCATTATTTGAAAATTTATCACAGGAACCAGTAGAGTACACAATTCTATTTCAGAATTGTACACCCCTGGTTTAATGTTTACGACCTTGAACTAACAGTTACATGAAAAAGATTACATTAAAAGTATTAGCACAACAGCAATGGTAAGTAGAAAAAGTGAAGCAAATAGCTGCATGAATGATGCCATTTTTACAGCCTGTGAATCTCATCAGAGTTTATTTGGGTAACGAAACATTAAATCACACTTTGTATTTGAATTCTTGATGCTGACGTAAATCCAGAAAGCCTTAGACTGACATTCACACACCCAACCAATAAATACTTTTGTTAACTGCAGACCCATAGCACATTTGGTAGTCATATTCAAAATATTAGATTAAATGTAAACACAGAACATAAGATACTTCATGTCTCACAGCTTGGATAACTTCACACACTACATACATAAAAGCAGATCGAACCCAATCAAATATTATTAAATAGGAAGTCACACTGGCCGTGGCGTAATACAGGCGGCAGCCATGCCAACTATCCTGGGCACCTATCTGTAATATTAACAAGAAAGAGGAAAGTGTCAAACCGGATAAAATTTGGATGTCAGCGTTCACCGGAAGCGTGACGATCGGTTACTTTCAATCGAGGATGTTGGCATTACCAGAGACAGTCACATAGCCGACGGCGTTCGTTAGATGATGCCATCGTCTTCTGAACTCTGTGCTTCCAATGCCTGTAAGTCTGAATGTTGTTAGAATGTGTGTGATAACTGCGAGTTAATAAACTATTGTATTTGGATAGAACTGTTGCACGTTACGTTAAGTGCCATTTCGGACATGCTTCGCCCACAAATTATACTTCAAAACATGCATTTTTGTTTTGTTTGCAGTGACGTTATGCGATATGGAAACGAACACCCCGAAAAACAAAAGTTTCGGGTATATTGGGGACTTTTCGAATAGCGATTTGTGTACTCCTGGCATAGCAGAAAAACTGGTAGATGTGGCAAGACGGCAGATTACATCAAAGCCAGAAAGTTAAAGACCTTGCAGCGATCATCTCGTGGGATGAATAAGAAAGTCTTGTCTTTGAAATCTTTGATAAATAATCTTGAAAATAATCGTGTTATAAACGAATGGCTAATTTACTAAAGGCAAGTATATTTACAATGCCTGTCATTTTTAAAATGTATGACAGATTGCAGGTTGGAATACTTATGCTTAAATGATTGTGGCTTTATGCTATCAGATGTTGCCACCTGGTACTTCAGAGTTGCTCCAACGTGTCAATAAAGGTAAAAAAGCAAATATGTATCCAGCAGCTCTTCAGAGCTTTGCTCTAACACTAAATTTTTACAGTAGCAAGGCATATAGCTATGTAAGGAAAATTGTAAAACATCACTGCCACATCCACGAACATTAAAAAAGTGGTACAGTGTTGTTGATGGGGATACTGGATTCAGTAAAGAAGCAGCAATAGCGCTTAGAATAAAGAGTCGGGAACTCATTAGCAAAGGTAATAAATTGCTTTGAGCCATGTCATTTGATGAGATTGCCATAAGGAAGCATGTTCAATTTCGTGGAAATAAGTTTATTGGTTACATAGATTATGGTACAGATCTTGACAATGACAATCTGCCTGTTGCAAATGAGTCATTAACATTCATGTTGACTGCTGTTAATGGTTCATGGAAAATTCCAATTGGCTACTTTTTAGTCAATGGCCTAGGTGCTGTTGAAAAATCAAACCTACTCAAGGAGGCATTGAAATTTACATATGATGCTAGAGTAGAAGTAATTTCTGTTACTTTTGATGGTGCTCACGTAAACACTGCAATGGTCGACAAGCTAGGGGCCCATCTTTCAACGTGCAGAATGAAATCTTTTTTTAAACACCCTCTATGTAAGAATGATGTTTGCATATTCCTTGATCCATGTCACATGTTCAAGTTAATACGCAATACATTAGCCGGTAAAGGTGTCATTTTTGATGGAAATAGAAATCCAATAAAATGGGATTATGTATTAAAATTACATGAGCTGCAAAAAGAGGAGATACTTCTGGCTGCTACAAAAGTAAGAACAAAACACGTTGAGTGGTATCGTCATAAAACGAATGTAAGGATTGCTGTGCAAACATTTAGTGGTAGTGTAGCTAATACTCTAGAATTCCTTGACAAAGATTTGCAGTTTGCTGACTTTAAAGGCTGTGAACATACAGTTAAATTTATAATGACAATGAACAACCTTTTTGAGTGTTTCAATAGTAAGAATCTCCTATCCAAATGGTATAAATCACCTTTTTCAATGCAGACCGATGGCCATATTTTACCATTTTTTGATGAAGTAGAAAAACATAGTCAAGAGCTGAGACTTGAGGCTAATGGGCCATCTATTTTGTATAGTAACAGAAAGACTGGTTTCCTTGGCTTTCTTGTATGTATACAGACCCTAAGAAAATTAGATGTTTCTCTCATCAACAGCTCTCAACCAAAACTAAATTTCTTACTTTCACATAAATTGCTGCAGGACCACATAGAGACATTTTTCAGCTCAATCAGAAGATATGGTGGTGGTAACCAATCCCACAGCAGCTCAATTCAAAGCAGCCTACAAACGATTGCTATTCCATCAGCAGGTAAGAGGGTCAGAATTTTGATCTATTTTGGATACTGCAGATTGTTCCATTCTCAGTGTATCTTCTGGAATGGATGTGACGCAATCTAACCCATTTACATGAGTTATCAATTGTAATTCAGAAAAGTTAGGCCTAGATGTTGCATCAGTCTCTCATGATCACTCATACAGCATTCCTGCTGTCTCATTTGAACATCTGTCAAATTAGGTACGGAATGTTGTTACATACATAGCAGAATTCATTGTGCATAATTTGACTAAGTCAGTACATTGTGAAGAATGTGCAAATGTCTTATGTGAGGCAGTGGACAGTGACATTGGACTAATCAGAAGAAAGAATGTGGGAGGTATAGTTACGACTTCTGCTGACGTTATTAAAATTTGCAAAGCAGCAGAGCAAGCTTATTGGTTGCAACAGGTGAGGGGAATGTTGTAAAAGAAAAATGTTATTCTTGTTCTTGTTTCATATGCTATGGCAGATGTTGATTGTAGTGTTTTTCAATCCATCAACGAACATATTATGGACTCTGAGCCCACATAAAATCACAGAAATACTCTAATTAAATCAATTTTATTTGAGTATTTTAAAATCACCATTTTGGAAAGACTGTGACAGAAACATTCCAGAAAGGTTGTGTGAGGAGTTTATACACAAAAACTGTATTGTTTAAGGGACATTAAATATTCTACGCCTGATCCCTATTACATTAAGAGTTAATAATAGCCAAGGTGATGTTTATTATTATTAATGTTTTAACCTTGATGTCTACACAAAGTACAGACAGAGGTATCTGGAGTTCTTAGCCTTTCTAAGTGCCCATACTGCATCCACAAAGCCTTATTCAATATATGTTTGGACTTTACTTATGTTTTCAGACCAACTGGATTCATTTGTTTTATGTAAACCTAGATATTCTTTTTCTCTTAACAGAATATATATTTATGTACTGTCTTCTTTATTTTTTGTTTCTTCTAGGTCTGTATGTTGTATTGTTAATTCGTTTGGGCCCTTATATTTTTACTAGATTTATTCTCTTGTCAGTGTCTTCTATATCTTTTTATCTGTTAAACATTGTTCTGCCATCTTAGAATATGGGCTTAAGAAATAAATCTGTTGCAAAGTGTTGTGTTGTAAGAAAGAAAATATGAGATAAAATTTTGTAAGAAATAAAATAATGTTGTGAAATAAAGTGTTGAGTTAATTTTTTCTGAATATCTATTTTTTCCCAAGAGATGTTAGTTTTCTTTGAATACTTGCAGCAACTGAGAAAAAAGTGTAATAAATTTAAAATGAGAAAAGCACTTGAAAGAATCAACATGTATTTCTTTTCTTGTTATTTACAGAAACTCAAACCCCCAAAAGTTGTTTCACATAAAAGTTTAAACCAGTTTCTTGAATCTTAGTCAATTGTAGTTGGTGCAATGGATAGTGTTCACTTCGGTAAAATGTGTCTGCTATAGATACTAATAGCCACCAGGTAGTAAGGATTTGTCAGATGATATTGTAATACAAAATTCAGTAGGCTCTGAGTGAAGCATGTACAGGTACATATATTTCATTCATATGCAACAGCTTTCAAAATTTGCCACAGAACTTAGTGAAAATGTGAGATTGTGCATGGTGTTGGCAGTGCATGTTTGTAAGTATCATTGAAGTGTCAAGCACAAAAGTATTTCTATTACCTCAGTTGTTACTGCAATGGATAGTGTTCACCTAAGGCAAAATACATCCACTACAGACACCAGGTACTAAGGATTTGTCGTATGAGCTTGCAATAAAAAATTCAGAATGCTGTTTGAGTGAAGCAAGTACAGGTATGTGTGTTTCATTCATATGCAACAGTTTCCAAAATTTGGTACAAAACTTCATGAAAATGTGACATTGTGCATGGCATTGGCAGTTTATGAACTCTGCAGAAAACAGACCTCACTTTTCAGTGTAAGAACAACTTTTCCTATCTTTAAAGGTTACTCCTAAGGTAAGCCTAACATTTCTGTTAAAACAGTGTTTTTAAGCTCTAGGTTGACTAATTGTCATCTTCTGCATTTGTAGTAAGCTATTCAAATTGTTCACAAACTCCAATGATAAACATTAATATGTAATTAAAGTGAGCTTTATTTAATTTATGCTCACATGATTATTATGCAGAGGCAAGGTAAAATTTCCTCATGATCCCACACAGTGTCAGAACAAAAGCAGATCACTGTACAGGCATTATTTTTTAAAAATAAGAGCCCCTATTCTTATTGTACTGAGAGACTGCCAAATGTAAGCAGACCGCTTTTGTTTTGGCAGATGAGCTCTAACCTGTTTGTGCCCTGGAAGATAACTCTTAATCTGGATGAGGATTAGTACAGTGGAAAGTGTCCCTTAGATAGTTTTCTTTAAAAAATATATACTGTCACAGTTCATTGTGGGAATTATATTGCAGTTTGTTTCCCCACAGAATGACTATCTTAAGACAGAAGTTGACAACAGTGTTTTAACCTTGAAAAGAGTTTTCCTTGAGATTGTTTTCATCAACTGTGAAGAAATACATGTAAAAAAATTAAAATCATTGCATAGTCTCTTGGAACTTTTAATTTATGGCCTGCCCTGGTTAAATTGAGAGCTGTAACAACTGTTTCAGTTGAAATTTTATAGGTGTTTCTTGAGTCATAATTGACAGCTTTTACTACGGTGCACAGTATTCAGTTTGGCATATGCAGTATTCATTTTGAGGCACTTAATAGTCCACAGGTACCACGGATTTGTATATTCAAGTGAGATTATAATAAGGTAAGAGCACCTATAGTCGACACATGAAGAGAATTTTTTTTCTACCTTCTAATACTATTGAATAAATGTAGGCTCCCAAATTATTTTCTGAAACTTCAAGGTATCACCTTTTATCTAAAATATCATTTTTTACACTGATAGTTTAAACTTTTGTAAAAATAGAGGGAACTGAGGAACTGAACCTTTGAAGTGCACCTAGAATTGATACTCTAAAATGGACCTGATCCTAAAGTCGACAATTTTGGCACCTATAGTTGACATAATTCCCATATCCCATTTTGTTTTATAAGTGACTAGAGCTCAAAACGCGGCGAATCCAATGTTTAAAGTTTTGACACGAGCCCACTCTTACTGTTTAAAAGAATTTTAACGACATTTTACTTTAATTGATAGTTTATAGTAATTTCGTCCTGCTGCCCAACAGAGTGGCGTTCAATGTATTTGTTAGATTTTATGAATGGTACTGTGAACAAATCCAGGTGAAATGTAGTTCTGGCATAATTTGTCGCAAATAAAAAAGTAATTTTTGTTGGAAGCGTTTGGTAGTCAACCGAGAGACGTAGGGAAAATACAATGCAAACATAGGATGGAAGACCGTTGATTTGAAATCCCGCTACGTTTAGCCAACAGTCACGTGGTTTATGTTGATGCCACACCAGCCCTATAGCTTCTGCATGTAACACCATAGCTCTAATGCTGTACGGATTTATTTTTGCCTTTTGCTTTGGTTTAATGTTATAACATTGAGTATCTGTAAATGTGTTTGAATCGATAACAAAATTGCATACTCCTTTCTTTGTAAAAAATCTGATGTCATGGTTTGATTCTATGCAATGTAGTATATCTGTCATTTAACTTCTTTGTCCCATTTGGAGGGAACAAAACTTACTATATATAATTGTAATTTCTGTGTGAATAATTTTTTGTAGAAATGTCAATATGTGCAAATGTTCTGTTTTGTTTAAAATGTGTTTGGTTGCTGTTATGTAAACTGCTGATCCTCACTTAGGGTTCTTAGTTATCTGTATGTAAAGGGTGTAGTGGTTCCCTCGGGAACGGAACTGTGTAGCGCGCGCAAATTGTGGCTGGCCTAGGTAGAAAAGGTGGAACCAAGAGTCAGTCGGGGACGAGCTACCAAACTGTGCACTGCCATGTAAATGTTGCATATTGTGCTGGTTCCGAGAGAGGCATTTTCTGCTACTTTCCAATGCCTCGGATGGATGGATAAATAGCTGGAACGATTCTGGAATTGGTATTCATCATCGCCACCAAGAAGGGCCACAGTCCAGCAATTCTGCCTGCAAATCCGCCTACCAACATGCAGTCGCCACCACATTGCGCAATCACTGTAAAGGAGCACTATAATAACGTACAGTGAAGGATCAGCCTATTGGGCGATTTAGTGTGCACAAATATAAGGTAACTTATAACTGAATTCATGTACCTACCTTGATTTTTTCCCTATCACAACACCTCTCAGGTTCCTCTCCATTTGAACTATGATTACCGAGTGTCCTATTTTGTGGAAAAAATGAAAGCCTCAAAGTTAGGCAGTTTATTACACAATGTTGTTTGATCTTTGATGAGAAGGAAATATTCAGATTTACTGTGGATTTAGTGAAATTGTGGAAGGCAGTAAATGTAGTTTTGTGAAGTTTCAAAGTCACCTATTTAATCATTTACTTGAAAGTAGAAGACTGTGGTAATAAAGACAATTTGCTGTTTCTTTTATAAATTAAAGTTCTTAAAATAGAGGCTTAGAAAGTTTTGCTTAGTTAATGATCATAGTGCTACATGTAGTAAGTTTTAAAAGGTGAGTCAGTTTCTTGCAAATTTGTCAACATTGTGTTTCACTGTAGTAAAAGTGGAAAACTGCAATAGTAGAAAATTATATGTTCATGATTGCTAAGTGTTTGTCTCTCTTGTGTATTGGAAGTGAATATTAATAGTATAACACGTTCCACAGTTTGTCTATTGTGCTAATGCTAGGTAACAAGTAACAGGGAAACCACTATTTATGAAAACCATAATTTCTTTATTCAAAAGATAGTGAGAAGCTACGTGTTAGTGGATTCCAATTAACTCTCATTTTAAATAGTAAAGTATTTAACTGAGGGAGACTTAACCTATGTCCCTTTTATGATCCTGCAGTGAATGTTAATAGTAATGTTATAAAGACCATTCAGTTTGAACAAGCCCTGAAAGTAATAGTGTGTTTCGGTATCTGTTATATCTTTGCCAACAGTTTGTGTTGCTCTAGCTGTTAGCTTCAATCTTACCGTAAACATATGTATGCGTCAGAGTTCATTGCACTCGCGTGTGGCCAATTGTAGGTAGTGTTTGTCCATTGAAGTTACTCATACCTACTTTCTTAAACGAGAACGTTAATCTTTCTCTTGCCTAAGTAGGCTGGCTACCGTTTTCCTTATTCTTTAAACAGTATAGCTAGGCAAAAAAAAAATGTTTGTTACTTGTTCAAATATTTACGTAATTCTGACTTTCACTTCCGATAAGCCACCTCCGTTAGGTACAACACGGTCAACATAACAAAATTCCTCTCAGAGGTTAACACTGCTCTGTTGCTTTATACCATAATTGCTTTTAACAGGATAGTTTTATTTCACGACCTGCCTACAACTTTAAGGTTATGGTATAGCAGTAGCGGACAGGAGTGTTATATGCACAGCAAGGCCAGTCTACTAGTATCTGTGGTCGAAGGTCAGGTGGTGGTTCAGGGTTGGTAACAAGTGCTGCCTGCCCTCCATGTAGGGGGAACGGCCGTTGAGAGAAATCATAGTCACTCTTGGGGTAGCGGCTGAACTGAGCGGACGGAATCGAGGGTGATCTCCGTCTTTGGCGGCAATTTCACTGTGAGATTAGGTATTGTGTGTTACACTGTTATTAATCCGCTCTTTTTCAGGGCTGAATTAGTTAACGTGTCGTTACGGCCATTCATTCATTTTCTCAGAAATTTTTCCTGTACAATTAAAGTTTTCAGTTAGGGTTTCTTTTCCAGAGGTGAGCATGGGGGCTCGCGTTATCCATTTATAGTGCTGCAATCACTTGGTGCCTTCAGCACACGAGAGCAGCAATAGCTCTAAATTTTAATAAATCGTATAGTTTCACTTTTAGAAGCAGCGTTTTGCAGTGTTGAAGTAACCTGGGGCCTCACCCCGCCTAGTTAACTTAACACGTGGTCGTAACGGCTGATGAATAATTTAGATGACGATTCCGGAGTTGCGTGTGTTTCGTGTGAGTCGAAGCGTGTGACGTAATTTTTTAGGCCATGTTCACGGATCGTTTTAACCCCCATTTGGGAGCAGCACGTCCTAACTACTTTGATAAAGAATAGGTTGAGCGTGTGAATAATTGCATAGAATGGAATGCAAGAATGAACAGAGGGATGAGTACAAAGAAATTAGCTGTTGGTATCGGCCACCCACGTGGTGTCTAATTGCACTGCCAGTGAGCTACCAGTTCGTTCTTGGAAATGAGTGAAGGTGAGGATGCTTGCGTGTGCTGTTAATTGTTTCTTTGCGTGTGACATATTTCACAGGATGTTTTATTTTTTAAGAATTTTCTTTCTTTTGTGTACATCGGAGACGTTTGTGTCTGCTTTGCCCCCGTTTTCCCGCGAAAAGAATTTTTGTTATTCGGTCCAAGTAGTAATCTTGGGTGCCAATTTCGATCACTGTCCCAGCAGACGGACCACGAGGGCAGCAACGTAGTTCCATCTTCTATCCCAGTGCTTAAGTTGCAACGAGATGCCTGTTAGCTTAAGTACCTTCAGTGCGAGACAAAACTAGAAGCTATTTGACTTGGCTTTGTTTGCTGCAATTATTAACATTGTAAAGTATCTGGGAATATAGATAACGATTCTCTTATAAACTCGATATCATGGATTTAGTGGTAATTACAAACCCCAGTCCTGTGTAGAGAGCAATGTGATCAACAAAGTGGAGTCCTTATAGATCACGTTAGACCGTGGCATTTACTTACTTGCCCACTTGGTTGCTTGAGCCCTCCCCCGCGTTATCCGTTGCGCAATTTTAACATAATAACTAGACTTCGGGGCGGCCCCTCTTAAATTCAATCCTTCCGAGCATTGAACCAAGCGGGTAAGCACGTGTAAATAAGGACACACACGCCCGGGACACTCTAGCACAGATAGAAGGAGAGAGAGGAAGAGAGATACAAAGGTAACGATACATAACCAGACGGAAAACTTTCAATATGTTAAAATGTGTGAATTTTTCTAAAAACGGCAAATGAAAGTGTACCCGTCAAAATAACAGGTTGGTCCTTCTAGGTAGATTGAAATTTGTTGTTAAGAAGACTTCATCCCCTGTCGCCATCTCCACTGTGGATGCCTCCACCCAGACAGACCAGCTACGGCCCCCGCCTGCGCCCCAGAACGTGTCGTCGCCTCCCGAAGGGACCACACGCAAGACGAAGGGGCGCACACTGCAACACCCCCTCTTGCTGAGGCGGTGTCAGAGACCACCCAGCATGCGTGCTTGCCGCTCCTAAATGAGCGCAGCGTACAACCTGTGATGGACAAGTTGGCCGCGTCTCTTCGTGACGGGTCATACCCGCACCTGGACAATCCTCACCCGTTCATCACTCCCGATAGGCCCAAACCCACCCTTCCTCACGAGCCATACGAACCTATTAGGCATCAAAGTGTTCTCCGCTCCCTTGTTTCGAGCAGGGACCTCAATCAATAACCATACCGTCTCCATTCCCTCTGCCTGGGAACACATTTTTGTTGTCTTCATCCAAGTGCACGTCGACGGGGGAGTACCGATCGGGTCAGCGACGGTCACCACCGCGCGACCCTCCTCCGACGCGATGGTCAAATTCCTCCATCGACAGCCTGAAGTTCCATTAGACGCCTTCCGTCTGCCAGGCCCTTCCCAACCACCAGTTCCCTTATCTCCTACCCCCGAGGTGCTGCACGAATTGCGACTTCGCTGACCCTGCCACTACTCTACAAAGGCTTAAAACACAACGTTCAAGCTCCACTGGACCAAAAGAACCAAGAAAAGCTCATCACTAGTGTCAAACAGATCTAAACATCGCCTTTAAGAAGCAAAATGGCGGAATAACAGCCTGCCACAAAATTAATGAAATTATTGAGAAGGAAATTGCAAAACCATTCCCATCATACAAGAAAAGAGAAGAAGTCGTTACACGTACCACTAAAACTAAATTAAACATGAATAATGCGATAACTGTAAAAGCTGACAAGGGTAACAACTGTTGTAATAAACAGAGCAACATATGTACAAAACAACTCAAGACTTCCTCCAAACCAACAACAGAGATACATAAAGATCCAACAGCCAGAACACAAAAAGGAGATTAAACACATTTCAAACAACATTAACTTTCTACTCACCATCCAAGAAGCAAGGAAATCAATGAGCCCAGAAGCACCTTGCCTTAGATCACAACCTAAGATACACAAAAATGGGACCCCCATCAGGCCTATAGTGAACTGCAGGAACAGCCCAATATTCAAACTCAAAAAAATGCTCTACAAAATTCTCAAAGAAGCATACACATTCAATAATGAGAGAACACTTAAAAACGCAACAGAATTTACACAACATGTCAAAAACATAGAAGAACCTGATGGAGCCACACTTACCTCATTAGACATACAAAACCTTTATTCCTCTGTGCCAATAGATCCCACACTACAGATAATCGATGTCAACCTACAAAAGCCTTCAACTCACAACTGTCTAAGGAAGCAGATTTTACACCTTACATGATGCTAAATCATGTACTAATACACCTAATACACAGAGATAGCCATTTAACAAACCGAGATAATTGGTCCACTAGTAGGACAGAATGGACACAGAAAAGGAAGTTGCTTATGTCATGTCAAACCAACGAGGTGGCCGCAGAGGCTGGAAGACGGCCGGACCCCTTTGTCGGCTGGCACGTCGGGAGAGGCTGGGCCATTACATCAAGAAGTGAGAAGGAGGTATATGCGAAAGAGAGAAAGACGATTTGGCGCCACAGTGGAAAATTTGCGGAAGAATGATGTGACGGGATTGGCGCAGAGCGCGTAGAGATACACATTAAAAATTTGGCAGCAACAGTAACCGCGGGAGATTTCTGTGTCGTAGTTGGGTACAAAAGCGCACGGATACATGGAAGTCTGTGTCGTGATTGGCTACCAACACGCACGGATCCATGCGGCGAAGAATGGCCACGTTTGCAAAAGTCTGAATGGGCCTCTGGTGTCGGGACTGGACCGGAGCAGTTGCGGTGTCTGCCTGCCCTGCTTGGAGAACGTGGAGAAGAGGAGGTTGGAGAAATTACCGGCACTGAGTCCAGTGGTTACTGTCCAAGTCTGGATAGTGTGAGCATACGACTCCACACACGTAGCATTATCTGTTCCCCTGAGAAGAGAAACAGGTTTATACGAGCATCTACTACTACAGATATGTAGATGATACCATCATTTTAATCAAAGGCACTAAGGATAACATCAGTGAGTTGAACCAGTTATTCAACAAATGCCATGAAAATATAAAATCACAGTTGGACACCAAACAGAAGACAGTATAAATTTCTTAGACCTTACCATTAGAATGAGGAATAACAGACATCAGTTTGAGATTTATAGGAAGCCTACCACAACACATACTACAATCAACAACTCCTCTTGTCACCACACAGCCCACAAAATGGCAGCATTCCAGTACATGATCAATAGAGCTATCCAACTACCACTCTCTGAAGACAAATGTGATCAAGAAAGCGAAATAATAAAATAAACAGCTATTTGCAAATGCTTATAACAGCTCCATAGTAGACACCCGAAAACGCTCACCAATCGCAAAGCAATCACAAAAAACTAAAAGAAAATAACATCTTACATACAATCCCCTTTTAGGTAACACTCCATATCAGATTGCCAATGCATAAGCATATCCTTTACCACAGACAACAAGATTGGTCAGAAGTTACCCAACAACATCAGCACACAAAACCCTCTTCATCACACAGGTGTGTACAAAATGGAATGTTTGGACTGTGACTGCTTCTACATAGGCCAAACAGGCAGATCATTTGACGTTAGATTCAAAGAACACATGGCAGCACTAAAAAACAAAAAATACCACACATCTGTAATAGCCACCCACCTGCATGAAACAAAACACCATGTTAACAACACAAGTATCAGCATCCTACACATCCAACCAAAAGGCAGAAAACTAGACATCCTTGAAACACTCCAAATATACAGCCACCAGACAAAACAACCTGAATCCATCTTAAATGACAATATTTACAATAGTATCGTATCTGGTTTCAGTAACAGCCTACGTCATTAAAAACTGCAAAGCATGCACGCACTCACGTGCTCTCTCTCTCTCTCTCTCTCTCTCTCTCTCTCTCTCTCTCTCTCTCTCCCCCCCCCCCTCTCTCACACACACACACTAATATTTACCATAAGTATTTAGAGTTATTACATGTAACATATATAATCTTAAGACCCTGAAAGACGCGCACTTCACTTCATCCACCATTCAGTGCTCGTATTTCATAGTTCTAATACCAGCATTCTGGTATTCGGTAATATAATAATTCAGGCCCTGTTAATACTTTCTATGGGTTGCCTAATTCATTTGACGATGTTTACAGTTTGTCTCACGCTGATCTGTGAGAGGAGCTTGGCGCTAGGAATTTTCTTTATTTATGGGCGAGGGCAGCAGTCTTCTAGCAGCCATGATGGCTTCCCGTTTCCCATCCTTTTTCCGATCGCCAGGGTGGCACGTGGTGTCGTTTGAAGAACCAACGTTCAGTAGTGGCCAAAGTTTCTCCTGTTCTCAGTTCCCCAACCTGCCTTACCAACCCTGTAACTGCTCTTTTTGCTCGATTTTAACGCCGCGAGGTCGCCTCCCTGTGAGATTCCGGCCCTCTGATTCGCCAGTTCAGGTGAGCGCCCGTTTTTCGCGGGTTGATAGTGGACAAAGGGGCAGTAGGCAGTTCTAGTGTGCTGGAGGTGCTCTTCCAGAAGATGAAGTAAGCACGAGCGCCGACGTGCACTGTAGCTTCGCGCCCTGCGGCCCAGAGGGAACCTTATGGGTCATTTTACTGATGTGCGTTCCTTATATTACGGTTCACGCAATTTTTCCGGGTTATAACGCTGTAGGTTTTCCGTGTACAGTTGGGCATAATGTGTGCGATGTGTTGGTTAGTCTCAGTAGCTTGCAGTTCGGCACTAAGGTGGATACTTTCATGCGCACTTTTCCGCTTCGTCTGGCAGTAGCTCTTTCAGCTCTCCAGTGCAAAATTTGACTCAGAATTTGGGTCTTCCTAGCTTGAAAACTTGTGCGATCTTTCCTAAAATTCCTTTTCTCCTGCCATTGTGGCTTATTATGAATGTAGGTGGGGGCAGGATGCTGAACTCAATTCTTTCGTCCCACACCCCCATTTGATTGTATCATTTTCAATATTCAACTGATAAATAAATGAGTCCTTTAATCTTTACTTTGTCCCTTTCATTGCGTGAAATCACCCTTTGTGTCACAGTAGAATAATGCAGAACCATTCTCATGATAATGGTTCCTTTAAGGTCGTGCTGGTCTCGCAACTTTAATGCCAGGATAAAGATTCAATATCGCGCGCCTGGCACGACCATTGCACGCATGGTACCGATAATAGTAATAATTATTTTCAATTACCCCCATTGATAAACTGGAAAGTGTTCACGGCTCAGTGTGAGCACGTGAGCACAAATACACTTGATGTGGTGGAAGTAGTGGCCTCTGTTTTACCTTTCTAGTTTAAAAAAAATATCAAAATTGCAGCCTTACAGCAGGGGATAGTAACATGTAAAAAAACGAGCTCCGCTTTTAACCCCTTGCCTTGTAAAGTCTGCTCTCTTACAATGACTCTTTCCACCCTCTCTGCCTCCAGCATTTCATATCTACACTCCTGGAAATGGAAAAAAGAACACATTGACACCGGTGTGTCAAACCCACCATACTTGCTCCGGACACTGTGAGAGGGCTGTACAAGCAATGATCACACGCCCGGCACAGCGGACACACCAGGACCCGCGGTGTTGGCCGTCGAATGGCGCTAGCTGCGCAGCATTTGTGCACCGCCGCCGTCAGTGTCAGCCAGTTTGCCGTGGCATACGGAGCTCCATCGCAGTCTTTAACACTGGTAGCATGCCGCGACAGCGTGGACGTGAACCGTATGTGCAGTTGACGAACTTTGAGCGAGGGCGTATAGTGGGCATGCGGGAGGCCGGGTGGACGTACTGCCGAATTGCTCAACACGTGGGGCGTGAGGTCTCCACAGTACATCGATGTTGTCGCCAGTGGTCGGCGGAAGGTGCACGTGCCCGTCGACCTGGGACCGGACCGCAGCGACGCACGGATGCACGCCAAGACCGTAGGATCCTACGCAGTGCCGTAGGGGACCGCACCGCCACTTCCCAGCAAATTAGGGACACTGTTGCTCCTGGGGTATCGGCGAGGACCATTCGCAACCGTCTCCATGAAGCTGGGCTACGGTCCCGCACACCGTTAGGCCGTCTTCCGCTCACGCCCCAACATCGTGCAGCCCGCCTCCAGTGGTGTCGCGACAGCCGTGAATGGAGGGACGAATGGAGACGTGTCGTCTTCAGCGATGAGAGTCGCTTCTGCCTTGGTGCCAATGATGGTCGTATGCGTGTTTGGCACCGTGCAGGTGAGCGCCACAATCAGGACTGCATACGACCGAGGCACACAGGGCCAACACCCGGCATCATGGTGTGGGGAGCGATCTCCTACACTGGCCGTACACCACTGGTGATCGTCGAGGGGACACTGAATAGTGCACGGTACATCCAAACCGTCATCGAACCCATCGTTCTACCATTCCTAGACCGGCAAGGGAACTTGCTGTTCCAACAGGACAACGCACGTCCGCATGTATCCCGTGCCACCCAACGTGCTCTAGAAGGTGTAAGTCAACTACCCTGGCCAGCAAGATCTCCGGATCTGTTCCCCATTGAGTACGTTTGGGACTGGATGAAGCGTCGTCTCACGCGGTCTGCACGTCCAGCACGAACGCTGGTCCAACTGAGGCGCCAGGTGGAAATGGCATGGCAAGCCGTTCCACAGGACTACATCCAGCATCTCTACGATCGTCTCCATGGGAGAATAGCAGCCTGCATTGCTGCGAAAGGTGGATATACACTGTACTAGTGCCGACATTGTGCATGCTCTGTTGCCTGTGTCTATGTGCCTGTGGTTCTGTCAGTGTGATCATGTGATGTATCTGACCCCAGGAATGTGTCAATAAAGTTTCCCCTTCCTGGGACAATGAATTCACGGTGTTCTTATTTCAATTTCCAGGAGTGTATCTATGAATCCCAACCAAAATTGTTATTTCCCACTGTAGCCAATATGATTATTGTACTTAACGTCTGTAACACTTCACCTGATTGTATAAATGAATATGAAGTTTAAGCTATTTTAACTTGTCAAAATTGTTTTATATACCATCTGAAGTACTTATTCCAACGAATGTATTCAACACCTCAAACAACACCTCAAAATCCTTTAAAAAATTTATTCTGTAATAATGTTGTTAGGACGTATATTCTTTGTACTTTGTGACACTTTTTTCTCTTCTGCTATACGATCCATGCACCCAATAGTTTCCGACGCCATATTTGCTTACAAAATATGACAGTATACATGTGATGTGTTACGACAGTGAAAGGAATCTGTGACCACTGGAGGTACTTTATTTCACGTATTTTATGTTTACCGCTAGATACAAGTTTAATTTTTTGTCAAAACAAAACCCAAAACCATGATCTGAGATAGTGTTTTGTTTCTCCACAAGTTCCTCCACAAAATCGTAACATAAAATACACACAAATGTCATACTAATAAATGTTAATCTAACTGAATATGGCGGTTTAAACCTTTGAAACGCGTCGTGGAGATAAATAAACAATGACTGGTAACAGTAAACTTGTTGTTTCATTTAATACACAGTTGATTGTGAAACAAGAATTTTATTTGATGTCTAGCTAACATTGCACCCGAGGTTTGGCTAGATTTCTAAGTGCTCAATTTGCCCCATACTGTTGCTCAACTTACCTCACCTATGGGGTACGTTGAGCGTAGTTGACTCTTTGCATTTAAACACGTCTAGCTCTTAAATGCAACTTGTTAGGAATAAATTACTATGGACACTTTTGCAAAGGGATAAATTAATTACTGAACAGCATGCATAGGAAGCCATTACGACTTATCTTTGAGGAGCTATAACCAATCAAGTGAAAAGTTGATCAACTGGCCGCGCTCTACCCTACCCCTAATGTGTTTTGATAGAAGCGTTACCATTAAGCGCAGTCAATGGACAGTACAAACTGGAGCCCCCTAACAAATGTTGAACCAGTAGTTTTCTTGCAGTGAAAGTTTTTGTGAAGTGCAATAATCACTGTAGACACAATTGTGCTCTTGTGAATATGGGTGGCTACAATTTGTGAGAACTACTAAAACTAGCAGTTTCAGCGTCCCTTCACCTATGTTCTGCAGTGTGGGAAGACTTGCGTACTCCACTTTAAAACAAATAGCAATCAATCATACTAGTGAGCATTTATGCACTGACGGGGAAAAATCGTAGCACAAATAAGTTGTGTGACAAACGAAAGTTGGCAGGCGTGTTTCTACATCTGAAAGATTACCTCTGTTGAAATTTCGCGAAAGTCGCCTAAGAGTGGAGCTAGTATCGACACTATGAAGATGCAAATAAGGTTCGCTTGAAATATATGCTGTAACGGTCGTGGACATTAGCTGCCTTTGAAACTGGACGCGGTGAACTACTGTTAGTGGAGGACGCCTGTAGGGCAAAGCTGGATATTCGTTCCGCAATATTGCAGAAGGACTCGGCAGGAATGTAGCCACTGTACATTACTGCTGGCAGCAGTGGTCACGGGAATGTACGATCATAAGAAAACTGGAATGCGAACGGCCACGTGGCACTATTTGAGGAGCATTTGACACCACAGTGGCAAATAATTGTACAAGTTGGTTACTTGAAGGGCAACTCTGAGCCACACTCCCTGTAGCATCCATTCCACTTGTAGGGAAGCAGCCTACTCACGCCATATAGAATTCATATGCTTTCCATTGTGTACCAGCCTAGTACGCTGTAACTAGCTATGACATCACGAATATTGCGCAATACCTTCAAAGTAAATAATCTGAAAAGTTAATAGCATGTCAGAAGTGATGCTAAAATGATAATGTGTTAAGTTTCATTTTAGTAGCTTTAACAGTATTCAAAATTTGGACGTTTTACGTAAAAATCAATGACGCAACAGGAAGAAGCTAGAAACTTCAAACTTTATATTCGGATTCCTTTTTCATTGTAATTTAATTGGTTGAAATGCATGATTTTCTGTTTTGTCTCCTAAAAGGACGAAAGAAAGATAGTCATTAGAAAAGCTAGGATGTTTAGATTTACGTAGAATAGATATAATCTATGATAACAAAGACGTGAGAAGTTTGCAAAAGGTAGTATTAAACTATAGCTGTAGCGTCTCTCCAAAGGGCAAATTCAGAGCTCATCTACTGTGTGCACTGGAACTTAAATAATTCTCTCGCCAGAAGTATTTAACCTAGCCACATCAGAGTTTTATTACAGATACTTACCTGTGTGCTGATTGCACAATTAAATTGAGAGCTTCATCGGCCTTCTGCGAATGAAGCAATTAATTATTTAGTAACTTGAAGTGGTGGTCTACTAGCCCCAGCGGCTAGTCTGGAAGGCAAATTTTGTGGGCTGAACTTTCGGCGGTCCGCACCGCGGCTATATAAACAAGAGCGCTGCCGGCCCTCCACCGTCCTGATATTCTGTACATTTTCTTGGCTCGGGATATCCTGTGGGTCCACCTGATTTCTGTGGCCTCGGAACTCGACTCCGATCACAATCCGGTGATCCTCGAATTCCTGGATGCTCGCCCTCAGGACCAGCTCCGTCCGGCTTTTGTGATCGACACCGACTGGGAGCGCTACCAGCGGCTCGTAGACCTACACGTCCTTGAGCTTCCACTTGTTACCCGCCGCAGCCACATCGATCCGTCGGCGGACAATTCTTACCGAATGCTATCGCACTTCTTCTCGACGGGTTCTCCAGCCCCCTCGTCGTCTGGACCTTCCACCAGATGTCCAGGAACTGATTCGCTCCAAAAGTCGATTTTGTCGCCGGCGGCAACGCCTCCGGGACCCAGTTGACAAGCGAATCTGGCAATCGCTGGCACAAGAGCTCCGCGTCCGTCTACACCAGGCTCATGATCAGGCATGGAACCAACGCCTACGCGAGGCCGCCGACCATCCTCACCGACTGTGGCGTATCGTCAAGGAGACTACATCTACTCCCCCTCCTTCTCAGCCCCTCCACAGTCCACAAGGTTCGGTCTACTCGCCTTAGGACAAGGCGGAGGCTCTGGCACACACTCTTGAGCGGCAGTTTCGCCTCAACGACGTCGACGACGACGAGGCTGACGCCCACGAGACCCGCGTCCATCGTCGGGTCCGCCAGCTCCTTCGCTGTCATATCGACACCGCCTTTCCACCAGTCACTCTCCCAGTGGTGGCGGAATACATCAGTCGCATTCCATCCCGTAAGGCCCCGGGTCCCGGCGGTATCCGGCTGGCCTTCTTCACCACCTCTCTCCAGCTGTGCTTGACTACCTGGTCCATCTCTACAATAGCTGTCTCTCCTACAACTACTTCCCTTCTGTTTGGAAGTTGGCCCCTGTCATCGCCCTCCCCAAGCCCCGCAAGGATCCTCTCTTCCCACAGAACTATCGTTCCATTTCTCTCCTCAATTTCCTCAGTAAGATCCTCGAGCGCATTATCCTTTCCCACCTTCAATCCTTCCTCGATGCCCATTCCATCCCCATTTCCCAACAGTTTGGGTTACGGGCTGGCCATGGCACAGTCCACCAGCTGATCCGCCTTCACGACGCCATCCGCAGGGCGCAGTTGGAGCGTCAAAGCACGGGCACGGTTCTACTCGACATCGAGAAGGCTTTTGGCCACGTGTGGCACGAGGGTTTACTCTACAAGCTTGCCGATGGCTCTCCACCTCATCCACATTCTTCGGCGTTTCTAACCGGGCGATCATTCTAAGTTATTCGAGGCCGAACCCGGAGTTCGGTCCAGGCCGTGGAAGCAGGTGTGCCCCAGGGGTCTATCCCCTCCCCGGTTCTGTATGCCGTCTACACCAACGACATCCCGTCCCGTGTCTCCAATCAACTGGCCATCATTGCAGATTACACCGCTGTCCTCACTTCACATCGCAACCTCCAGTTCATTGCTCTCAATCTCACTCACCATCTCGAATTGATCACCCAATGGAGCAACAAGTGGAAGATCAAGATCAACGCAAATAAGAGACAGGCCATCCTTTTTACTCATAAACGAGTTGCGTCTGCTCGTCTGGTGGAACTTGATGGTCGTCGTATTCCATGGTCCCAGAGAGTCACTTACCTCGGTCTGACCTTCGACACCCGCCTCACGTGGAAACCCCACGTCGATGGCGTCTGTCACAAGGCCTATGGCATGTTACACTTTCGGTCCACTTCAAGCTGTTCCTCTGGACATCCTGCGTCTTGCCTTTCCTGTTGTACGGCTGCGAACTGTGGGGCCTGGCTGCTGACACCCATGTTCTCCAGGCCCAGGTGGTACAGAGCAAATCACTCCGTATTATACCAAACGCTCCGCATTACGTTTACAACCACGACATCCGCCGTCTTCTCCGCATTCCGCCGCTTGTGCACCAAATTCGCCTTCGCGCTTCGAACACTCTTGCCTTTCTCCTGAACTCTCCTCATGATCACCTTTCGGTTCTCTGTCGTGCTGTTGGTGACGTCCCACGCCCTCATCCAGCGCTGATACTTCGGCGCCGGTATCGCCCCAACTGACGGTCTCACCGCCGTTTGGTCTCTGCTCATACTTTTATCTGTCCATTCTCCTATTTTCTATCGTTCTTGTCCTATAAAAACGACATTTCGAACCTTTTATACATTCTCAAGGCGGGCTTACAGCGATCCTTCAATTTTTCAGTGGACGTAAGTCCAGTCAAGTTTGCGGTGGTGGTGGTGGTGGTGGTGGTGGTGGTGGTGGTGGTGCCCCAGTTCTCTTCTAGATTCGTATCCGCGCGCACTTCATGTCAGAAGCCGCCTTGCGTCTGTGCAGTTGTAAGGAACAGCCTTGGATGTCATATTACGTAACTTGGTATGCACGAAACAATGAGTTCGCATTGGTGTAAAGTGTTAATTGTGGAACGACTTCAGTGATTTATTCTCAGTTTGCATATGTCGTATTTTCACGTGTCGCCGCAGGACAGAGCTTCTATAACTACTAGCGTGGCGTTTCATGAGTATTAACATCAAATTTTGGTCAGCATTCACTTTCAACATTTACATCGTTAACGATTATTGAACAGTTTCGTTATCTAGGGATAATAGGATCCGAGCAATAGACTATGAACAGCTCTGATAGTACAAGAGCTGACGGTAGCATTGCTTGGGTAAACTTTTGTCTGGAACTTTACGCTTTAACGTTTTCGGAATATAATAAAAATTGTTATAGTTAACTGCATTTTCTATGAATCCCAGACATCATCCTAAATCCGCGTGTGTTTTTCTACTATTTTTTTCTCTCTTTCTTTCAGGCACCTGCCTATCATATCTAACCTATTGTATTTATAGAACTTTCTATTTCAGAGACTTAATATTCTAGTGTCTTAGTGTATTAACTACTTGTATATCCACTGTACTGTGAGTGAGTTTTGCTGTACAGGTTGCACTGTAGGTAGGGTCCTTTAATTATGTAAAATTTTGCGTATTTGGCAACTGTTCTTTATGTTTCCATGATTGTGACTAACTCAAGTCTGGTTCACAATGTGGCAATGGGTCTATGCCCGTGGGATGGGGCAGTATACCCCCCTCCCCTCACACCATCTCTTTAACCCCCTGCAGTAGGAAATTATCTGGATTTCGATATTCTCTTCGACAATTAGAAAACTTTTTCGTGCGGGAATGTAAGCGTATTGTCATATCGCTGGATTAGTTGCGGAGTATGTTTGCGGGCAGCCGCGTCTGCAGAGTCGAGTGCGGGACACGGAACTGTTTTTTTGTGTTGCGGGTAGCTCTGAATGTGAGAGGCATTGTTAGTACGGAAGTTGAAGTGTTGCTGCAAGTGCTATTACAGTAAAGTGATAAAATATGCAAATGATTTGCAAAGAAGTAACTAAAAATGAGCAATGCCGCCGATAATTATTTGTGTATCCTCTGGTTGCGTGTCGAACCGTACAGTATCAACACAGTCTAACGTAACATTCGCCACACTTCGCCACGATTTTGTTGCCTACAGCGCCAGCAGCGCCCCAAGCGGCCGGTAGGTTACACTGTGAGTTCGGCGCGATCGTGAAAGCAAATAGTGATTGTTTATTTTGATTTATACAATGGTTTTTACTAGCGGGAGCGATTGTAACGCAATAAATTGCAGCAACAACAGGAAGAAGACACCACAGCTTTCTTTTTTTAGGTTTCCTAAGGATCCTGAGAGGTATATACCATCATGTTACTAAACTTATCGTCAGGATTCGATTGCTAACTATATGTGTATAAATGATCCGAGGCATGTTCCCTTTTTAAAAGCAGTTGATTTATCCACTACTGGCTTGCTAGGCCTATCGCAGCTTCACCAGAGCCCCGTTAGCCGTCACGTTTCAGGGTTCCCAAAGGGCCTTCTCAGCTACACTTCGAACAAAACCAGTTCATGAACGCAAACAACGAACTCGTGTGGAATGCAGTATCCACACTGTTTGACAATCCAAACAAGCCACCTCAACTGATCCTGGAGAAGAGAATAAGAAGCAGTATTGAAAGTAGACTGAAAGAGGAGCAGTACGGTTTCAGACCGGGAAGATCAACAACGGACCTCATATTTGCGGTAAGGCAACTGCAGGAGAGGCACTATGAGTACGGGAAGGACTTAATCATGGCCTTTTTGGATATTGAGAAGGCGTATGACAGTATCTGTAGGGACAAGCTCTGGGATGTGCAGAACGCAAAAGGGATAGATGAAGAGATAACACGAAAAGTCAGAAAAATGTATGAGGGAAGTGAGAGTTGTGTGAAAGTGGGGAGGGAACGTACTGCATGGTTCAAGCTGGAAAATGGGCTGCGACAGGGAAGTGCACTTTCGCCTTTATTGTTTATTATTGTTATGGATGAAATCCTACAGCAAGTATCAGATGCATTTGGAGATCATAAAATGAAAGCAGTGCTTTTTGCCGATGATCTGATGTTATGGGGAAATTGCGAGAAGGAGGTGCAAGAGCAGTTAGATGCATGGGAGGCAACGGCAGCACAATATGGAATGCATTTCTCTGCAAAGAAAAGTGAAATAATCGTCACAACAAGGAAGAAGAATAGGCCAAATGTGGATATAACTTGTGGAGGGGAAAAACTACAAGTGGTAGAGAACTTCAAGTACCTGGGAAGCGTGATTGAAAGTAAGGGGGGAAACGCAATGTAAATAAATGAAAGGTGCAGAAAAGCAGGGCAGTTCTACAAATGCATTAGGGGGCTTATTTGGAGCAAGGAGGTGCCACAGAAATCCAAGGGAATTATATACCGAACCTACTTTTTCCCCATATTGGCATACGGAAGTGAGACATGGGTAATGCACAAAAGCGACAAAAGTAGAATACAGGCTAGTGAAATGAAGTTCCAGACGAGCAGGTTGGGTGTAACAAGACGAGACAGATTGCGAAATGTGTATGTGAGGGAAAGGCTAAAGGAGGAACCAGTACAGGAAAGGATAGAAAAATCAAGACTGCAGTGGTATGGACACATGAAGAGAATGGGTGAGGGAAGAATTCCAAAGAGGATGTTTGATCTGCAACTGGAGGGGAAGAGGCCCAGAGGAAGACCAAGGGATAGATGTGTGAAGGGAGTGAAGGAATGTGTGATGAGAAGAGGAGAGAACTGGACGAAGGTGGAAGAGGGGGAATGGTGGAAAGACAGAACACGATGGAGAGGCTTGTGTTCCCGACAGACCCAGCCAGTGGCTGGAAACTGTCCAAGATGATTATGATGATGTGTATAAATGATGAATGTTTCGTTTTAGGAGCAGAAAATGACTAGTTAACAGCAGACGAGAAGACCTTATGAAGAAAGACCTGTATAATAATATTAGGTTTTGCTCGCTACACTTCGAACAAAACCAGTTCATGAACGCAGACAACAACGAACTCGTGTGGAATGCAGTATCCACACTGTTTGACAATCCAAACAAGCCACCTCAACTGACGATGAAGAGGAAACTGCCACAAAGATTCGACACTCAATCTAAAGCAGTAAAACAGTCCTATGACACAGAAGCAGCCAGTTTAACTCTCCATGTATCAGTGCCAGATTCGTGTGAATCATCAACACAGACCTGCTTTGGCGATGAAGTGGTTAGATTACGTGCAGCTGTTCGTGTCTTACAAAAGCGTGTGAAGTGTCAGAATGTGCAAATCGCTAGACTTCGAGGGAAACTATTACGGGACAAGGAAAGTGCCTACAGACAGCGACAGAAACTGTATCAGAAGGATCAAGTGAACAAGGACAAACGAATGTTGAAGACTATAGGATCCTGATATTTAAAAAAAGATGCCATTGACTTGTTGTTAAGCCAGATTAGCATGCCATTGAAAGAGAAACGTGCTGCAAGATGGAAAGACGAAAATAAGCTGTTTGCTCTAAATGTATTATATTGCAGCACTCAGGCATAAAGGTTTTTGTCAGAATGTTTTATGCTTCCAGCAGTGCGTACATTACAAAGGTATGTGGAAGGCATACAAATAAAATGTGGGATAAGTGACAATATATTCCATCTTTTAAAGCAAAAGATGCAGCATTTATCTGATAATGATAAACATGTGAATATATCATTGGATGGAATGTCTCTAATGGCAAATTTGACATATGACAGCACTTCTGACAGTGTTATTGGTTTTGAGAACTTGGGGATTACATACACAGCTAAAATTGCCAACAGTGTGTTGGTGATAATGATTAATGGCATTTTTTCATGTTTCAAACAACCATTGCAGTACTGTTTTTGTAAGGGAACAGTGGGAGCTATCCATTTGACTGCTATATTTTATGAAGTAGTCAAAAGACTTAAGGAAATTGGTTTGGTTGTGAAGACTTGTGTGACCGATTTGGGTTCAAATTTTGTGGACTGGAGAAAGAGGCTGGGAATTACACAAGACAAACCAAGTTTGGTATATGAGGAGCAGGAGATCTATTTCTTCTATGACACCCCATATATGTTTAAGAGTATCAGAAACACCTGTTTAGGTATGACATAATCCATACATCAAATGATGGTTTGGTTGGTACTGCTTCTTGGAAGGACTTTTCTCAGCTATATCCAAATGACTTGCACAGGAAATACAAGTTAGCTCCCAAGCTGACTAAAAAAGCTGTCCAACTGACAGCTTTTTCAAAAATGAAAGTGGGTACTGGAGTTCGTGTGTTAAGCCACACAGTGGCAGCTGCTATTGACAGACTTGTATTTTGTGGTAGTATGCCATTATCTGCAATTGGCACATCAGACTTTTGTCAGAAGGTTAATGACATTTTTGATATCTTTAATATATACAGTGTGAAAGGGCCTGTGCATCTAAGGAACTGTATTAGGAGTGATTCAGAGCATCTGGATGTTCTACATGTGATGAAGCCATGGACTCACTCTTGGAAATTTGTAGGCTGTGATGGGAAAGATTACTCCCTGAGGATAAAATGCGTAAAGGGGCTTCTGAGAAATATATGTGCTTTGGAAATGCTTGCTGCCGAAGTACTGACTGGAACAAAATTGTACTTATTCTCACATAAAATTAACCAAGACACATTGGAAAACTTTTTTTCCAACTATAAGGCAGAGAGGTGGTTTTTGCAGCAACCCATCTCCAAGGCCGTTTTGTGCTGTATTTAACAACTGTACACTAAGCAAACTGATAAACTCTTCTAGTGTGTCAAGCAGTAATTGTGAAGGAATTGACTGGGGTCAGGCAATACTGGACATGAAATCTGCTCAAACATTAAAGGTCTCACCATTGTTATGCAATAGCGATACAAGTTCTACAACAAAGCTACCAAATGTGGGAGTTCCAGCAGACATTGGAGAACAAAACAGTATGAGATATGTGTTTGGTTACATCTTGAAGAAACTTTTTTCTTTACATAATTGTGTCAAGTGCAGGAATCTACTTGTAGACAACAGCCAGGACTTAGATGCAAATGACAAATTTTATTGCCATTTCAAAAGTTATGAAGACAATTTTGGAAGCTTGGTTATTTGCATTGAAAATGTTTGTTTATTTTTGAGGGATTGTGCAAATCAGATGGCTTCAGTTTTTGATGAACATTCTCACAAGAAAAACTGTGGTGAATTATATGTGGACTTGTTGATGGCTATCCCCAGTTTTCCTCCTGGATGTTGTGAAGAAACTATGCTGCTGTTGATTAAGATATTTGTTAAAGTGAGACTCGTTTACCGGCTCAAATATTGCGTCTAGAAAATATGGTCACCTTAGTATTAACATCAAATTTTGGTCAGGATTCACTTTCAACAATTACATCGTTAACGATTATTGAACAGTTTCGTTATCTAGGGAAAATAGGATCCATGCAATAGACTCTGAACAGCTCTCATAGTACAAGAGCTGACGGTAGTATCGCTTGGGTAAAATTTTGTCTGGAACTTTATGCTTTAACGTTTTCGGAATATAATAAAAATTGTTATAGTTATCTGCATTTTCTATGAATCCCAGACATCGTCCAAAATCCGCGTGTGTTTTCTACTATTTTTTTCTCTCTTTCTTTCAGGCACCTGCCTATCAGATCTAACCTATTGTATTTGTAGAACTTTCTATTTCAGAGACTTAATATTCTAGTGTCTTAGTGTATTAACTACTTGTATATCCACTGTACTGTGAGTGAGTTTTGCTGTACAGGTTGCACTGTAGGTAGGGTCCTTTAATTATGTAAAATTTTGCGTATTTGGCAACTGTTCTTTATGTTTCCACGATTGTGAGTAACTCACGTGTGGTCCACAATGTGGCAATAGGTCTATGCCCGTGGGATGGGGCAGTATACCCCCCTCCCCTCACACCATCTCTTTAACCCCCTGCAGTAGGAAATTATCTAGATTTCGATATTCTCTTCGACAGTTCGAAAACTTTTTCGTCATATCGCTGGATTAGTTGCGGAGTATGTTTGCGGGCAGCCGCGTCTGCAGAGTCGAGCGCGGGATACGGAACTGTTTTTTTGTGTTGCGGGTAGCTCTGAATGTGAGAGGCATTGTTAGTACGAAAGTTGAAGTGTTGCTACAATTGTTATTACAGTAAAGTGATAAAATATGCAAATGATTTGCAAAGTGCGTCACGAAGTAATTAAAAAAATGAGCAATGCCGCCGATAATTATTTGTGTATCCTCTCGTTGCGTGTCGTACCGTACAGTATCAACCATCCGCGCCGTGTTCGGTCTCTCAGAAGAGACTGATGTGAATCAGCAAAAATTAGTTACCATAAAAGAGTGCAAACAAGTGCCAGTGTCTTGTAGCGAGCGTGAGAACGTGCGTTCGGTCATCGCGTTTCCGCGTCAGCAACCATCAGCCGCGCCGCGACGGTTACGCGCATGCTCGTACAATTGAGAACTGTGAACTGTAAATTTAACTTTGTGAACAGTGTTAAAATTTATTACTAGTGTCAGGGAGGACTGGTACCAAATATCTTTGTATGCGTGGCGAGCGTAAGAACTTTCGTTCGATTATTCGGCTTTCGCATCATGAACAACCATCCCCGCCGTGTTCGGTTACGCGTCCGCTCGTCCAAGTCATTTTGTGGACAGACAATCGCCTAGAAGTTGACATCAAAACTTATGACTTAGAATGTAAGCAATGCAACCTGTGATTTCTTATCGTCTCACGATATAGATATTCATACCAGACGTAGGACGGTGTTGTGCTTGACGTTGAGTGGCTCCCTTAAACCCGCTTGCATATTTAGATAATTTCAGGCAAGCCAGCAGCAGTGTGAAGCAGGACAATACAACCGCCGCGGGGTTATCTGGTAGGTGGTGCGGACAGGGCGCAGCACGGTCCTAAGTGAGAAACGGTAGAAACGACAACCAGTTTAAAATAAGGCGGCCAAGTGGCGGCGGTGTGGCTGCATCCGGACTCGGCTTTTCGAAGCGCGGTCTTGATGTAGTCGTGCTGCTGCTGCGAGGTACCTTCTTTGGGTTGTAGCTACAGGGAGAGTGATGCGCAATACATGGGCCTAGCCCTCTTAGCCTCTCCTCTCCTGCGGTCTTCTCCCCTTCACGTGCGCCCGCTGATTTTCGCAGAGTGGAAGACCGCACCAGGGGCTTGGGGGGGTTACCAGCCCCCCCTCGCATTATCCCTTATAGTTGGGGGCAGTTTGACAAGAAATGAAAATGGTGGCCCTTCCGCTGAAGGTGCCACCCCAACTTCCCCAGCACCTATCCGGCCAACCGGCCGTGACGAAGATTTGATAGCTTGTGTAGCCTCTTTTGCCTGCAGTGAGTGCCACCGCACATTCACCACCAAAAACGGTCTCGGGGTCCACCGGCGCCGCCAACACCTACCGGCCGCCAACGCGGAGATCATCACGGAGAGGCATCGCGCGAGATGGACGGAAGAAGAGGTCCTATCGCTCGCCACGGCGGAGGCCGAACTGTTCCTCGAGAGGGACGCACGGTTCTTCTTTGTCAATCAGGAGCTGACCAGAATGTTCCCCGGCCGAACGCTCGAGGCAATCAAGTGCCAACGGCGGAAGGCTGCCCACAAGCAGCTTGTCCGCCAATTCATGGAGGCACTTGAGATCGGTCGGGGGGAAGAGCCGGCGTCCCGCCGGGGAGCGGCGAGTCCGCTGCCAGACGCGGGCGATGCCGCTGCGCCGTCCGACGACGCAGCCGAGGACTTCGCGGCCGACACCACCGGGCCGCCGCCGGAGGGGCCGACTGACGCTGCCATCTGGGAGCATCTGGCGGGGCTACCTGCTTCCGCCTAGCGTTTCTCTGCTGTGGATCGAGTCATTGGTCTGGGGCGGGGCACGCCGCCTGATGTCATCCTGGGCATGCTCCCGGATGCCCTTGCGTCGGTCGGGTCCAGGGGGGAGAGATCGAACACCAGGACACAGCGGCCGCGCCAACCATCCAAGCGGCCGCCTGCCGCTCCGCCGCTGCAGAAGCGCAAGCGGCGCCGCTGGGAGTACGCGCGGACGCAGGATGCCTTCCGCAGGTCGCGTGCGCGTTGCGTGCGTGGCTTGTTGGATGGCACCTTGCTGCAGCCGCCACCTGACATCCCCGGTCTGCTGTACTTCTGGGCGGACCTCTTCACCAAGAAGTCCATTTCCACCGCGGGCTTCATCCGTGACCGCCTCTTCCCGCACTCGGAGCCTGTCGCTCTTGAGTGCCTTTGGGGGCCGGTCACACACGAGGAGGTCGCTGCTGCCTTGCCGCCCAGGGGATCGGCAGCCGGGCCGGACGGCCTTACTCCAGCGGAGCTGCGGCGCCTGCCGCACGAAGTCCTGGTGAAAATCATGAATCTCTTCCTCCTGGCCCGCGCCCTTCCCGAGCGTCTGCTTCGCGCGCGGACGTCACTTATCCCCAAAACGGCTGCACCAACATCCCCCGCTGACTTTCGCCCCATTACCGTCTGCTCGGTCTTGGCGCGGGCCTTTCACAAGGTTCTCGCGTCACGCCTGATGCGTGCGTGTGCTGTGGACGAACGTCAGCGGGCATTCATCCCCCGGGATGGGATGTTGGAGAACACCTTTATCTTGGACACTGCTCTCACCGACGCGGTCCGCTCCTGTCGCTCTGTTTTTGTGGCGTCGATCGACGTCTCTAAAGCATTTGATTCGGTGGATCATGCTGCCCTTCGCCCTGTGCTGAGGGCGCATGGCCTGCCGGATTGCTTTATCGAGTACGTCGAGAGGTGCTACGAGGGCAGCGCGACGGTGATAGCGGGCGGCGCCGGCGTGGGAGTGTCTGTGCAGCCGTCAAGGGGTGTACGTCAGGGTGATCCCCTCTCCCCCCTCCTCTTCAATTTTGCGGTGGACTATGTTTTGAGTCAACTTCCCTCCCACATCGGAGCTCGGATTCTTGGCCGCAGAGTCAACGCTGCGGCCTTTGCAGATGACGTCTTGCTGTTCGCATCGACCGCGAGGGGCTTGCAGTCCCTCATCGACGCAGCCGTCGCAGCCCTCGCACACCTGGGGCTGCAGATCAACGCCCGGAAGTGTTTCACCCTCGCCTTGGTCGCGTCTGGACGCGACAAGAAGGTGAAGGTAGACGCAGACGTTACCTTCAAGGCAGGCAACACCACCGTGCCTGCCCTGCGTGTGGGTGAAACCTTCCGGTACCTGGGGCTGCAATTCTCCACCGCGGGTCGCTGCGTCTTCAACCCGCGACGCCACCTGGGGGAGCAGCTTGACGTTATCTCCCGAGCTCCGCTCAAGCCGCAAAAGCGCCTCCACGCTCTCACCAACGTGCTTCTGCCTGGCCTGTACCATGGGCTGGCCCTCAGTCGCACCCGAGTGGGTGCCCTGAAAGCTGCCGACGTGACCATCAGGGCCGCCGTCAGAAGATGGTTCCGCCTTCCGGCAGACACTCCCCTGGGCTACTTCCACGCTCCTGTTGCCCAGGGGGGCCTCGGCATCCCATCATGCCGATGGATGGGGCCAACCCTTCGCCGGTCCCGTCTCCTGGCGCTAAAGAAGATAGGGCCAGCCTTCGACGGTGCAGGCCTGGACGAGGTACAGCGTGAGATCGAGGTGCTGGAGCGGCACCTTACGTGGGAGGGCCACCTCCTCAAATCGTCGACACAGGTTGGAGAGATGTGGGCCGCGCGCCTGCACGTTGCCATTGACGGTGCGGCGCCATCATCTTCTGCCGCCGTCAAGAGGCAACACCAATGGGTCGCCGACACCAGTCGCCTGCTATCTGGGCGTAACTACATCGACGCCCTCCGCACCCGCATCAACGCCTTCCCGACGAGGGCACGGCGCAGTCGGGGGCGGGAGGCGGACACCAGATGCCGCGCGGGCTGCCAAGCCGTGGAGACCGCCAACGACGTCCTACAGGCTTGCTTCAGGACGCACGGGTCCCGAGTTAAGCGACATGACGCGATCGTGCGTTATGTCGCTCGTGGACTCGTGCAGAGGGGCTTCAACGTCTCGGTGGAGCCCCACCTCCGGACACCTGAGGGACTCCGCAAGCCTGACGTGGTGGCGGTTAAAGACGGCATCGCCTGCGTGATCGACGCCCAGGTAGTCGGAGATCATCTCCGGCTCGACTGGTGTCACTCCCAGAAGGCGGCCTACTACGACACGCCGTCCATCAGGCGTGCCATCTCCAACCTGCATCGAGACGTCGAGGAGGTTACTGTGTCCACCGCAACATTGAATTGGAGGGGTGTATGGTCTCCAGCGTCGGCGAGGGACCTTTCCGCACTTGGATTTCGACCCCGAGAACTGGCGGTACTAAGCACAAGGGTACTGCAGAGCTGCTGCACGAGCTATCGGATTTTCGAACACATGACTGCGCCACGCCCGATGGAACGAGCCGGCGTCGGATAGGCTGCTGGTTATCTCTTCGCCTTGACTCCTGGGGCCTATCCACAGGAGGAATAATCCGTCTTTGTTCTTGTTTTCTCTTGTCTTTTCATTTGTGTTTTCTTCCTTCATATATATTTTTGCATAAGTTATTCTTGGTGTCGCCCTGTAAGTCCCCACCCCGGTGGCGGACATTGGCGAGTACTCACACCAACTTAGTATTACGCCATGACTATGTAAAATATATGTGTTATTCATTTTTGATGAATAAAGACGGCTAGCAATACCCCCAGCCCCATTTGCACCGCCGGGCGTGTTACACTACGTCCACCAGCCAAACTGAAAAGCAATCAAGGAAACGAGCTGTTCGCTCTAACGCACACATTCCTCCACAAATTGTTCGACCATATCCAAAAGCAGGACCTAGAAAATCAACCAAGAGTAACAGAAGGAAGAGGAAAGCTGCTGTTCTAACACACACTCCCAAAAAGAACACGTTACAAGAAGAACAAAATAAAACCACTACAAAAATTAAAAAGCCAAGAAAAAACATTGAAAGAAAGAAAAATGAGTGTTCCTAAAAAAATATCTCGGTCAAGTGAGGAAAGCAACAATGATGACTGTTTCTGTCTGGTTTGTTGCGAAGGCAATTGTGCAAGTTTACCAGGTGAAACATGAATCCAGTGTCAAGTTTGCAGGCGATTGGCACATATAAAATGTGCGCCAAATGCTGGTCTTACTTTCATTTATGTAAGCTACAACAGTAACAACGACGATTAAGTTTCCACGATCTTATCAATATTTTCTTTTTTAATATAGGTTTTATTAATAATTACATAAATATTCAAGTCTGATTTTGAATAGAAAGACTGGGTCTAATCCAAAAGTTAATCTTAAGATACGTTAATGTTCTGTTGAATCTATTTTTTTATTATTAAAAGAAAATTAATTTTACTGTTACGTCATTAGAAGGCTATAAACAAAATGTTCGCATTTAATCTGCCCAGTCAGGCAATCAAGGCTATTTTCGAGTACAGAAACAGTGCAGAAAAGCTCTCATGACAACACAGCATATTCACTTCAATAGAAATTATCTCAAAAATAACGTCAATACAAATTATGTCAAGACTGACGTAAAAACAAACACGACAACTGCAAAAAAACAGTGGAAAACGCACGAAAACTCTGGGTGAAAAACGAACTGGCAGAAGTTTCTATTAAAAAACTAATGTTCAACACACAGCTTTAAAATGCAGAAAGTTGGGAAAGTTGCTTCATGGACTAGAATATAATTCCATAACCGAAAAAGTCAGGAAGTACATCGAGTTCATTGTACAGAAAACAAAAACTACACAGAAGAAAAAACTAGCCAATCTTATAAAGCAACACTTTCCTCCGAAACCGAACCATAACAGCCGAAGGAAACACACATTCTACACACCTTTCCTCAACAACACGAACATAATATTCGCTGCAGAAGAAGAGGCAGTACAATGCAGAGGTTTAAAACACAACGTTCAAGCTCCACTGGATCAAAAGAACCAAGAAAAGCTCATCACTAGTGTCAAACAGATCTAAACATCGCCTTTAACACTCTAAGCGCCAAGCCCGTAAAATTTACGGGCCTGGGATCGCGCGAAAATCACCAAGCCCGTAAAATTTACGGGCCGCTACATTTAATTTCATTCAAAACACTGCAACGTTATTTCTACGGGTTTGGCCAGCGCTATACGTTTTTCAGATGTTTATTAACAAAATGCGTCCATAGATGTCACGGCAGCGCTGTAATTCATGTTAAAACTTATCTTTGCGTTCTCAGTCTGTATATCATTCAGTTGTTTGTCATCATGTTTCGGCGCGGTTTATCAGACGCAGAAATTGCGGATTTGATCAATCATAGCGACACTCTGGATAATGTAGAGAGTGATTCAGACGATTCTGAATGCAATGGTGTGTTTGAAGGTACGTATTTCCGAATTTTCCACGTAATTGTGCAGTACGCACATATCTGTTGAACATGTGTAAACGATGTATGTAGTTACACATAATGTGATATTCTTTTTAGAAGACGAGATTGATGACAGTTTGTCTTCAGATGAAGACGAGAATGATGTTGAAGGTGTTGCTTCAAATCCAGCAGCTGTGCCGTATCCGAAAGACAGTGAGTGGACTGCAGTTGACACCTACCGACCTCTGCCTGTCAACACGACACCCAGGCAGATACTAGTGGATATTGATGAGTCGAGTTCTGTACTGGATTGCAGTAAAGTGTTCCTTACTGACAGTGACGTAAATGAACTCAAGAGACAGACAAATTTGTATGCATCACAGACAATACAGAAGAAAAGAAGAGGAAATAATCTGAAGCCCCATTCAGTTTTGAGTTCGTGGAAGCCAGTGACTATAAGTGAGATGAGGCGTTTCTTGGGTATTATTTTCCACATGTGTGTTTCGAAAAAGCCAAAAATTGCGGACCATTGGAGCACTAATCCTGTTCTTAGTTGTAACTTTTGTCCCCATGTCATGAGCCGTTTGCGTTTCACTCAGATACTGTCATGCTTGCATCTTGTTGACAATTCAAATCAGAAAAAACCAGGCGAAGATGGATTTCATCCACTTTACAAAGTTTTGCCATATTATAATAATTTGAAGGAGCGATGTATCCAGGCATATCGTCCCTCAGAAAAAGTGACAATTGATGAAGGAATTTGCCCATTTCGAGGTCGTGTGAGTTTCCGTGTTTACATGCAAAATAAGCCTCATAAGTATGGACTGAAAGTATATGCTGTTGCTGAAGCCAGTAGTGGCTATGTTGTAAATTTTGAAGTTTATGCTGGTAAGCATATTGTTGACAATTCTTCGTCTGCGGTTATTTTGCGATTGTTGTCTGACAGCAGCTTGCTGAACAAAGGCCACACTGTGTATTTAGATCGATTTTATTCCAGTCCAGAGCTATTTCAGCAACTGGCAGAGAAAGGCACTGGAGCTGTTGGTACTGTGAACAAATCCAGGAAAGGATTGCCTAAAGATTTAGTATCTGCTAAGCTGAAAAAGGGCGAAATGTCTTTTCGGCGTAAAGATAATGTATTGGCAATGAAGTGGAAAGATAAGAGAGATGTGTATACATTGTCTACAAGGCATCAAGCAACATTTGGTACGCATACTAAGAGAAATGGGTCTGTAGTATTGAAACCACTTCAGGTACTTGATTACAACCTCAATAAAATTGGAGTGGATATTGGAGACCAACGCCTGCAGTACAATCCGTTCCAGCACAGAACTGTGAAATGGTGGCGAAAATTATATTTCCATTTGCTGCTTATGGGAGTATCAAATGCATTTTGGCTGTACAATGCAGTGCACAGGAAGAATATTACAATAACAGACTTTATAACAGTGCTTGCAGTTCAGCTTGTTGAAGACGACACACTTGAATTCATTCCAAGAAATGAAGGAACTGTAGGTCGGCTAACAAAGAGACATTTTTTGCAGCACATACCTGCAACTACTAAGAAGTATGCTGCTCGTGTGTGTCACGTGTGCAGTTCCAGGAGCAAGAAACAGAGTGGCAAGGCTTCTCGCAAAGAGACACGATACGAATGTGAACAGTGTGGCGTTGCACTCTGCCTGGAACCTTGCTTTAAAATTTTCCACACTAAAAAACAATATGATTCTGTGTGAAATTTATATGTAATACTGTATACTATCAGAAACATGTAATGTAGTGCCACAATTTTGGTTAAAAATAAATCACAATTGTATTCCCTTATTCGTATGACTTTTTCTAAATTCTTAAAACATCTAAGTGATTTCTATAACTGTACCTTAAAGCTGTGCATTGTAAAGTAGTTTCTTTCACTCAGAATTAAAGTAGAAATGTGCAGCTTCAAGATGGTACCAAATTTGCCACAATCCAAACAGTAGATTTGATGCAGTAATTTTTTTAATATTGGTAAAATTGCCCGGTTTCTAGGGACGGGTGCATAAAATAGGCCTGGTACAGAGAGTGTTAAGAAGCAAAATGGCGGAATAACAGCCTGCCACAAAATTAATGAAATTATTGAGAAGGAAATTGCAAAACCATTCCCATCATACAAGAAAAGAGAAGAAGTCGTTACACGTACCACTAAAACTAAATTAAACATGAATAATGCGATAACTGTAAAAGCTGACAAGGGTAACAACTGTTGTAATAAACAGAGCAACATATGTACAAAACAACTCAAGACTTCCTCCAAACCAACAACAGAGATACATAAAGATCCAACAGCCAGAACACAAAAAGGAGATTAAACACATTTCAAACAACATTAACTTTCTACTCACCATCCAAGAAGCAAGGAAATCAATGAGCCCAGAAGCACCTTGCCTTAGATCACAACCTAAGATACACAAAAATGGGACCCCCATCAGGCCTATAGTGAACTGCAGGAACAGCCCAATATTCAAACTCAAAAAAATGCTCTACAAAATTCTCAAAGAAGCATACACATTCAATAATGAGAGAACACTTAAAAACGCAACAGAATTTACACAACATGTCAAAAACATAGAAGAACCTGATGGAGCCACACTTACCTCATTAGACATACAAAACCTTTATTCCTCTGTGCCAATAGATCCCACACTACAGATAATCGATGTCAACCTACAAAAGCCTTCAACTCACAACTGTCTAAGGAAGCAGATTTTACACCTTACATGATGCTAAATCATGTACTAATACACCTAATACACAGAGATAGCCATTTAACAAACCGAGATAATTGGTCCACTAGTAGGACAGAATGGACACAGAAAAGGAAGTTGCTTATGTCATGTCAAACCAACGAGGTGGCCGCAGAGGCTGGAAGACGGCCGGACCCCTTTGTCGGCTGGCACGTCGGGAGAGGCTGGGCCATTACATCAAGAAGTGAGAAGGAGGTATATGCGAAAGAGAGAAAGACGATTTGGCGCCACAGTGGAAAATTTGCGGAAGAATGATGTGACGGGATTGGCGCAGAGCGCGTAGAGATACACATTAAAAATTTGGCAGCAACAGTAACCGCGGGAGATTTCTGTGTCGTAGTTGGGTACAAAAGCGCACGGATACATGGAAGTCTGTGTCGTGATTGGCTACCAACACGCACGGATCCATGCGGCGAAGAATGGCCACGTTTGCAAAAGTCTGAATGGGCCTCTGGTGTCGGGACTGGACCGGAGCAGTTGCGGTGTCTGCCTGCCCTGCTTGGAGAACGTGGAGAAGAGGAGGTTGGAGAAATTACCGGCACTGAGTCCAGTGGTTACTGTCCAAGTCTGGATAGTGTGAGCATACGACTCCACACACGTAGCATTATCTGTTCCCCTGAGAAGAGAAACAGGTTTATACGAGCATCTACTACTACAGATATGTAGATGATACCATCATTTTAATCAAAGGCACTAAGGATAACATCAGTGAGTTGAACCAGTTATTCAACAAATGCCATGAAAATATAAAATCACAGTTGGACACCAAACAGAAGACAGTATAAATTTCTTAGACCTTACCATTAGAATGAGGAATAACAGACATCAGTTTGAGATTTATAGGAAGCCTACCACAACACATACTACAATCAACAACTCCTCTTGTCACCACACAGCCCACAAAATGGCAGCATTCCAGTACATGATCAATAGAGCTATCCAACTACCACTCTCTGAAGACAAATGTGATCAAGAAAGCGAAATAATAAAATAAACAGCTATTTGCAAATGCTTATAACAGCTCCATAGTAGACACCCGAAAACGCTCACCAATCGCAAAGCAATCACAAAAAACTAAAAGAAAATAACATCTTACATACAATCCCCTTTTAGGTAACACTCCATATCAGATTGCCAATGCATAAGCATATCCTTTACCACAGACAACAAGATTGGTCAGAAGTTACCCAACAACATCAGCACACAAAACCCTCTTCATCACACAGGTGTGTACAAAATGGAATGTTTGGACTGTGACTGCTTCTACATAGGCCAAACAGGCAGATCATTTGACGTTAGATTCAAAGAACACATGGCAGCACTAAAAAACAAAAAATACCACACATCTGTAATAGCCACCCACCTGCATGAAACAAAACACCATGTTAACAACACAAGTATCAGCATCCTACACATCCAACCAAAAGGCAGAAAACTAGACATCCTTGAAACACTCCAAATATACAGCCACCAGACAAAACAACCTGAATCCATCTTAAATGACAATATTTACAATAGTATCGTATCTGGTTTCAGTAACAGCCTACGTCATTAAAAACTGCAAAGCATGCACGCACTCACGTGCTCTCTCTCTCTCTCTCTCTCTCTCTCTCTCTCTCTCTCTCTCTCTCTCTCTCTCCCCCCCTCTCTCACACACACACACTAATATTTACCATAAGTATTTAGTTATGTTAGCACAACAGCCCCGAATGGACTAGGGATTGACCACATTTACAGATATATCATCACACCAACAGCTTTTACCCATTGTCAGCTTGAAACTATGTGTACATCAACTACTGGCACAAATTGCACATCCATCTGAATATTTTTAAGCATTAACCAATATATTACCGCAACCTTTATGCAGTTATTACATGTAACATATATAATCTTAAGACCCTGAAAGACGCGCACTTCACTTCATCCACCATTCAGTGCTCGTATTTCATAGTTCTAATACCAGCATTCTGGTATTCGGTAATATAATAATTCAGGCCCTGTTAATACTTTCTATGGGTTGCCTAATTCATTTGACGATGTTTACAGTTTGTCCCACGCTGATCTGTGAGAGGAGCTTGGCGCTAGGAATTTTCTTTATTTATGGGCGAGGGCAGCAGTCTTCTAGCAGCCATGATGGCTTCCCGTTTCCCATCCTTTTTCCGATCGCCAGGGTGGCACGTGGTGTCGTTTGAAGAACCAACGTTCAGTAGTGGCCAAAGTTTCTCCTGTTCTCAGTTCCCCAACCTGCCTTACCAACCCTGTAACTGCTCTTTTTGCTCGATTTTAACGCCGCGAGGTCGCCTCCCTGTGAGATTCCGGCCCTCTGATTCGCCAGTTCAGGTGAGCGCCCGTTTTTCGCGGGTTGATAGTGGACAAAGGGGCAGTAGGCAGTTCTAGTGTGCTGGAGGTGCTCTTCCAGAAGATGAAGTAAGCACGAGCGCCGACGTGCACTGTAGCTTCGCGCCCTGCGGCCCAGAGGGAACCTTATGGGTCATTTTACTGATGTGCGTTCCTTATATTACGGTTCACGCAATTTTTCCGGGTTATAACGCTGTAGGTTTTCCGTGTACAGTTGGGCATGATGTGTGCGATGTGTTGGTTAGTCTCAGTAGCTTGCAGTTCGGCACTAAGGTGGATACTTTCATGCGCACTTTTCCGCTTCGTCTGGCAGTAGCTCTTTCAGCTCTCCAGTGCAAAATCTGACTCAGAATTTGGGTCTTCCTAGCTTGAAAACTTGTGCGATCTTTCCTAAAATTCCTTTTCTCCTGCCATTGTGGCTTATTATGAATGTAGGTGGGGGCAGGATGCTGAACTCAATTCTTTCGTCCTACACCTCCATTTGATTGTATCATTATTCAATATTCAACTGATAAATAAATGAGTCCTTTAATCTTTACTTTGTCCCTTTCATTGCGTGAAATCACCCTTTGTGTCACAATAGAATAATGCAGAACCATTCTCATGATAATGGTTCCTTTAAGGTCGTGCTGGTCTCGCAACTTTAATGACAGGATAAAGATTCAATATCGCGCGCCTGGCACGACCATTGCACGCATGGTACCGATAATAGTAATAATAATTTTCAATTATACCCCACTCATAAACTGGAAAGTGCTCACGGCTGAGTGTTAGTACCCGAGCACTAAATCCAGTTGATGCCGTGGAAATAGTGGCCTCTGTTTTACCTATCTGGTTTAAAAAATATATCAAAATTACAGCGCCTACAGCAAGGAATAGTAACCTGGTTCAAATGGCTCTGAGCACTATGGGACTTAACATCTGTGATCATCAGTCCCCTAGAACTTAGAACTACTTAAAACTAACTAACCTAAGAACATCACACAACACCCAGTCATCACGAGGCAGAGAAACGTTTACAAAATATGACAGTATACATGTGATGTGTTACGACAGTGAAAGGAATCTGTGACCACTGGAGGTACTTTATTTCACGTATTTTATGTTTACCGCTAGATACAAGTTTAATTTTTTGCCAAAAGAAACCCAAAACCATTTACTGAAATATTTGTTTCTCCACTAGACAGTGCCACAAGTTCCTCCACAAAATCGTAACATAAAATACACACAAATGTCATACTAATAAATGTTAATCTAACTGAATATGGCGGTTTAAACGTTTGAAACGCGTCGTGGAGATAAATTAACAATGACTGGTAACAGTAAACTTGTTGTTTCATTTAATAAACAGGGGGAGGAGTAACAACCTCGTAAAAAAACCAGGGTCCGTCCGGCTCCAGATGGTAGCACCCTGTCATAGGGCCCCTGCCTAGGGTTACTAGGTGAATCCCAGCCAACGGTCTCAATGGCGGAAGAGGAACAATTTCCCAACGGCAGAGAGAGCGGAAGAGCTAACTCCAGGGCTTACTACCTTGGCTTTAATTTCGGATTCGGGGCAACCCGATCCCCCAATTTATTATCCAACAATTACTGCAAAGCATGATGGGAACGTCGTCAAAGATAGACACTACTCCAAGAGGTAGACCGAATGGCAAATCCTCCGTTGTTCGTAGAAACAATGCAAAGGGGTCAAAGGATTTTGGAGGACCCCAACCAACATGTATGCAGCCCTCAACACTGAAATTTAAGAAAGCAACTATGTTTGCAACCCTAAATGTAAACTCTCTAATTAAAGTAGGAAAATTGAAATTATTGATTGAAAAGCTGAACCAGAAAGAAATTTTAATATGTGCATTGCAAGAAACAAGGTTTTTAGATGAAACTGCTTTAGATTTTGAAAATTATCGTTTATTTAAAGGAAAACCAGGTAAAATCTTAATGAAACAAATGCCATACCTGGGAACAGCATTTCTGGTACATCACTCAATTTTAGATTCAGTTACTAACTTCTACTCGAGTTCTGAGAGACTATCCATTCTTGAGATTAAATGTAAAAACAAAGGATACTCTATAATCAACTGTCATGCACCCATAAACCAGGACAACAAAAATAACCCGGAGAAAGTTGAAGAATTTTGGGAGATACTTGAAATGGAACTGGATAGGTGCTCAAAGAAGAACATCAAAATGTTAGTAGGCGATTTTAACGCACAAATAGGAAGGGAGAAAAAATACCATGGAACAGTAGGCCTCTTCCCAGGTCACAAAAGAACTTCAAAAAATGGAGAAAGGCTTATAGAGGTATGTAGGCATTTCAACTTGAAAATAATGACAACACATTTCAAAAAGCTGAGCCGAAAAACTAAAACATGGAGATCACCAAATCCACTTCTCGGAGAATTCCAAATTGACCATGTGGCTATCTCACTTCATTGTCAAGAAGAAATTCAAAACACTAAAGTGCTGAAAAGCCTTGATGTTGATTCAGACCACTATTTGACTACGATTAAATTCAGACCACTCCCATTTCGAAAAGAGAAGAAAACCTTTTACAAAATTCCAAAATATAACACAGAAACTTTAAAAAATGAAGAAATTAAACAACGGTTTCAAAGAGCATTGCACAAAGATAGCGATGGCATATCCACAATAAATAAGGAAGCGGGATGGGAGGAGATTAAAAACGAAATAGTTGAAATAGCAAAAGAAAATTGTCTCGTGAAAAGAGTAAGAAGACATCCATGGTGGGACAATGAATGTGATGAGAACCTGGAGAAGAGACAGAAATTGTGGCAGAAATGGAACTCCACAAAAGATCCTCAAGATCTTGACAATTTTAAAATCCAGAGAAGAGAAACAGCTAAGCTTTTCCATAATAAAAAAAGAAGACAATTTCAGGATAACCTAGAACAGATTGAGGAAGACTTTAAAAGAAATAATTCTAGAGATTTCTACAAAACTTTTAGAAAACAGCTAACCAAATACCAATCCCCAAATTTATGTTTTAAAGATGAAGAGAACAAGCTAGGTTTGACAAACAAGACTAATTGTGAAATATTAGCAAAATATTTCGATAATCTACTAAATTGTGAACCCCCCAAAGATAAAATGAGTTTTGAAAACCACCGAAATACTAATACCGAGTCAAAACCTCCAGACGCTGAAGAAATAAAACACATAATACACAGTCTAAAAAACAATAAAGCCCCAGGTGAAGACTCCATAGTACCAGAAATCCTAAAAATAATGGATACCAACCTCCCACAAGTTTTGGAACATATGTTTAAGAAGATCTGGGACGAAGAAAGAATTCCTGAAGACTGGCAGTGTGCCCTGATACACCCACTACACAAAAAGAGGGATAAGATGAATGTTAATAATTATAGAGGGATCTCGCTACTACCAGTAGGATACAAAATTTTGTCAAGGAAATTACTCCAAATCGTGGAGCCAGTTCTGGATAAAAAAATAGGTGAATATCAAGCAGGTTTTAGACAAGGTAGATCCTGTGTTGAACAAATAATTAACCTGAAAACACTAATTCGTTACAGAATCTCAAGAGGCCAGAGATTTGCAATAGTATTTGTAGATTTCAAAAAAGCATACGACTCGGTAGATAGAGAAACATTACTGAAAGTATTGGAAGAATTTGGGGTCGATAAGAAAACAATTCAAATTATCAAACAGACGCTAACAAACAGTAAGGCCAAAGTTAAATTTATGGGTGAAATTTCAAGGAAGTTCGAAATTAAAACAGGTGTTAGACAAGGTGATGGTTTATCCCCAATCCTCTTCAACTGCGTACTGGAAAAGATATTGAGAATATGGAAAGAAGAACTCAAAGGCACCAAGAATGACATCAGAATTGGAACAAAAAAAGAAAAAATAGAAGTGGACTGTTTAGCTTTTGCAGACGATCTGGCAATAATTACAGAAAACGAAGAAATAGCTCAGAATTACTTGGAGAAAATACAAGAAGTTTCGGCCAGAGCTGGACTGCAGATTTCATTTGAAAAAACCGTGTATATGTCTAATCATAGAAATAACAAGAAAAATCTTATTACTAAATACGGCAATATTAAGAGAGTAGAAAAATTTAAGTATTTAGGTGAAATAATTCAAGTGAATGGTTTAGACAAGAGTGCAAACCAGGCGAGAGCAAGGAAAATGGAATTTGCTTTTCAAAAAACCAAAGACATATATAACAAAAAAAACATTTCGATTCAAGCTAAATTAAGACATTATAAAACTGTCATTAGACCAGAATGCCTGTATGCATCGGAGTGCCTAACTCTTAACAAAAAGGGGGAAATAGAAAACATGGAAAGGAAAGAAAGGAAAATTTTGAGAAAAATATTAGGACCGAGAAAGATTGGAGAAGAGTACAAGCTAAAGAGTAATAAGGAAATATACAAAACTATTGAGAAAGTGAGTGATGCAATGCGTAAACGCAGACTAACGTTTTATGGTCACCTGTCGAGGATGGATGGAAACAGACTAACAAGAAAAGTGTTTGAACATAGTAACAGGAACGAAAAAACCAACAATAAATGGATACAGATGGTGAAAAAGGATTTGGCCTATTTTAATGTCACCCATGAGTCAATCAGGGACAGGAAAAAGTTTAGACAAATAGTGAACGAAATTAAGTGTTTTCCAGAAGAAACGAAACTAAAGAATAATAACAGGAAATGGTCGGAAGAGCGGAGGAGGAACCATTCGAAAATGATGAGGAAATATTGGGAAGAGAGA